>NW_028245948.1:0-104576 GCF_964263255.1 Lissotriton vulgaris
TTATTTTTGAACGTCAGTTCACATTTGTAGGTGGATCATCAGTGTTAGAGCTAAAATTAGCATGTTTAAAGTGATTTTCATGCTTCCAGGGGCCCAAAACACAAGATTTATGGAATGGTTAAAAGTGCATGAAAATGGCCAATTTACTCACTCTGAGTTCTCAAAAAGGGTTTCTTCACCCCGGGAAGTTAATTAAATACCATTTGGAGGCATTTAATGTTCGAGCAAAAACGGCTGATTTTCGACAAAAGAGATAACACCCCCCCATTACGTCATGCTTCAGAAATGTGGAAAATGGTCCGTTTTCAAATGTTTTATTTTTGAACGTCAGTTCACATTTGTAGGTGGATCATCAGTGTTAGAGCTAAAATTAGCATGTTTAAAGTGATTTTCATGCTTCCAGGGGCTCGGGAAGTTAATTAAATACCATTTGGAGGCATTTAATGTTCGAGCAAAAACGGCTGATTTTCGACAAAAGAGATAACACCCCCCCATTACGTCATGCTTCAGAAATGTGGAAAATGGTCCGTTTTCAAATGTTTTATTTTTGAACGTCAGTTCACATTTGTAGGTGGATCATCAGTGTTAGAGCTAAAATTAGCATGTTTAAAGTGATTTTCATGCTTCCAGGGGCCCAAAACACAAGATTTATGGAATGGTTAAAAGTGCATGAAAATGGACAATTTACTCACTCTGAGTTCTCAAAAAGGGTTTCTTCACCCCGGGAAGTTAATTAAATACCATTTGGAGGCATTTAATGTTCGAGCAAAAACGGCTGATTTTCGACAAAAGAGATAACACCCCCCCATTACGTCATGCTTCAGAAATGTGGAAAATGGTCCGTTTTCAAATGTTTTATTTTTGAACGTCAGTTCACATTTGTAGGTGGATCGTCAGTGTTAGAGCTAAAATTAGCATGTTTAAAGTGATTTTCATGCTTCCAGGGGCTCGGGAAGTTAATTAAATACCATTTGGAGGCATTTAATGTTCGAGCAAAAACGGCTGATTTTCGACAAAAGAGATAACACCCCCCCATTACGTCATGCTTCAGAAATGTGGAAAATGGTCCGTTTTCAAATGTTTTATTTTTGAACGTCAGTTCACATTTGTAGGTGGATCATCAGTGTTAGAGCTAAAATTAGCATGTTTAAAGTGATTTTCATGCTTCCAGGGGCTCGGGAAGTTAATTAAATACCATTTGGAGGCATTTAATGTTCGAGCAAAAACGGCTGATTTTCGACAAAAGAGATAACACCCCCCCATTACGTCATGCTTCAGAAATGTGGAAAATGGTCCGTTTTCAAATGTTTTATTTTTGAACGTCAGTTCACATTTGTAGGTGGATCATCAGTGTTAGAGCTAAATTAGCATGTTTAAAGTGATTTTCATGCTTCCAGGGGCCCAAAACACAAGATTTATGGAATGGTTAAAAGTGCATGAAAATGGCCAATTTACTCACTCTGAGTTCTCAAAAAGGGTTTCTTCACCCCGGGAAGTTAATTAAATACCATTTGGAGGCATTTAATGTTCGAGCAAAAACGGCTGATTTTCGACAAAAGAGATAACACCCCCCCATTACGTCATGCTTCAGAAATGTGGAAAATGGTCCGTTTTCAAATGTTTTATTTTTGAACGTCAGTTCACATTTGTAGGTGGATCATCAGTGTTAGAGCTAAAATTAGCATGTTTAAAGTGATTTTCATGCTTCCAGGGGCTCGGGAAGTTAATTAAATACCATTTGGAGGCATTTAATGTTCGAGCAAAAACGGCTGATTTTCGACAAAAGAGATAACACCCCCCCATTACGTCATGCTTCAGAAATGTGGAAAATGGTCCGTTTTCAAATGTTTTATTTTTGAACGTCAGTTCACATTTGTAGGTGGATCATCAGTGTTAGAGCTAAAATTAGCATGTTTAAAGTGATTTTCATGCTTCCAGGGGCTCGGGAAGTTAATTAAATACCATTTGGAGGCATTTAATGTTCGAGCAAAAACGGCTGATTTTCGACAAAAGAGATAACACCCCCCCATTACGTCATGCTTCAGAAATGTGGAAAATGGTCCGTTTTCAAATGTTTTATTTTTGAACGTCAGTTCACATTTGTAGGTGGATCATCAGTGTTAGAGCTAAAATTAGCATGTTTAAAGTGATTTTCATGCTTCCAGGGGCTCGGGAAGTTAATTAAATACCATTTGGAGGCATTTAATGTTCGAGCAAAAACGGCTGATTTTCGACAAAAGAGATAACACCCCCCCATTACGTCATGCTTCAGAAATGTGGAAAATGGTCCGTTTTCAAATGTTTTATTTTTGAACGTCAGTTCACATTTGTAGGTGGATCATCAGTGTTAGAGCTAAAATTAGCATGTTTAAAGTGATTTTCATGCTTCCAGGGGCCCAAAACACAAGATTTATGGAATGGTTAAAAGTGCATGAAAATGGCCAATTTACTCATTCTGAGTTCTCAAAAAGGGTTTCTTCACCCCGGGAAGTTAATTAAATACCATTTGGAGGCATTTAATGTTCGAGCAAAAACGGCTGATTTTCGACAAAAGAGATAACACCCCCCCATTACGTCATGCTTCAGAAATGTGGAAAATGGTCCGTTTTCAAATGTTTTATTTTTGAACGTCAGTTCACATTTGTAGGTGGATCATCAGTGTTAGAGCTAAAATTAGCATGTTTAAAGTGATTTTCATGCTTCCAGGGGCCCAAAACACAAGATTTATGGAATGGTTAAAAGTGCATGAAAATGGCCAATTTACTCACTCTGAGTTCTCAAAAAGGGTTTCTTCACCCCGGGAAGTTAATTAAATACCATTTGGAGGCATTTAATGTTCGAGCAAAAACGGCTGATTTTCGACAAAAGAGATAACACCCCCCCATTACGTCATGCTTCAGAAATGTGGAAAATGGTCCGTTTTCAAATGTTTTATTTTTGAACGTCAGTTCACATTTGTAGGTGGATCATCAGTGTTAGAGCTAAAATTAGCATGTTTAAAGTGATTTTCATGCTTCCAGGGGCTCGGGAAGTTAATTAAATACCATTTGGAGGCATTTAATGTTCGAGCAAAAACGGCTGATTTTCGACAAAAGAGATAACACCCCCCCATTACGTCATGCTTCAGAAATGTGGAAAATGGTCCGTTTTCAAATGTTTTATTTTTGAACGTCAGTTCACATTTGTAGGTGGATCATCAGTGTTAGAGCTAAAATTAGCATGTTTAAAGTGATTTTCATGCTTCCAGGGGCTCGGGAAGTTAATTAAATACCATTTGGAGGCATTTAATGTTCGAGCAAAAACGGCTGATTTTCGACAAAAGAGATAACACCCCCCCATTACGTCATGCTTCAGAAATGTGGAAAATGGTCCGTTTTCAAATGTTTTATTTTTGAACGTCAGTTCACATTTGTAGGTGGATCATCAGTGTTAGAGCTAAAATTAGCATGTTTAAAGTGATTTTCATGCTTCCAGGGGCTCGGGAAGTTAATTAAATACCATTTGGAGGCATTTAATGTTCGAGCAAAACGGCTGATTTTCGACAAAAGAGATAACACCCCCCCATTACGTCATGCTTCAGAAATGTGGAAAATGGTCCGTTTTCAAATGTTTTATTTTTGAACGTCAGTTCACATTTGTAGGTGGATCATCAGTGTTAGAGCTAAAATTAGCATGTTTAAAGTGATTTTCATGCTTCCAGGGGCTCGGGAAGTTAATTAAATACCATTTGGAGGCATTTAATGTTCGAGCAAAAACGGCTGATTTTCGACAAAAGAGATAACACCCCCCCATTACGTCATGCTTCAGAAATGTGGAAAATGGTCCGTTTTCAAATGTTTTATTTTTGAACGTCAGTTCACATTTGTAGGTGGATCATCAGTGTTAGAGCTAAAATTAGCATGTTTAAAGTGATTTTCATGCTTCCAGGGGCTCGGGAAGTTAATTAAATACCATTTGGAGGCATTTAATGTTCGAGCAAAAACGGCTGATTTTCGACAAAAGAGATAACACCCCCCCATTACGTCATGCTTCAGAAATGTGGAAAATGGTCCGTTTTCAAATGTTTTATTTTTGAACGTCAGTTCACATTTGTAGGTGGATCATCAGTGTTAGAGCTAAAATTAGCATGTTTAAAGTGATTTTCATGCTTCCAGGGCTCGGGAAGTTAATTAAATACCATTTGGAGGCATTTAATGTTCGAGCAAAAACCGCTGATTTTCGACAAAAGAGATAACACCCCCCATTACGTCATGCTTCAGAAATGTGGAAAATGGTCCGTTTTCAAATGTTTTATTTTTGAACGTCAGTTCACATTTGTAGGTGGATCATCAGTGTTAGAGCTAAAATTAGCATGTTTAAAGTGATTTTCATGCTTCCAGGGGCTCGGGAAGTTAATGAAATACCATTTGGAGGCATTTAATGTTCGAGCAAAAACGGCTGATTTTCGACAAAAGAGATAACACCCCCCCATTACGTCATGCTTCAGAAATGTGGAAAATGGTCCGTTTTCAAATGTTTTATTTTTGAACGTCAGTTCACATTTGTAGGTGGATCATCAGTGTTAGAGCTAAAATTAGCATGTTTAAAGTGATTTTCATGCTTCCAGGGGCCCAAAACACAAGATTTATGGAATGGTTAAAAGTGCATGAAAATGGCCAATTTACTCACTCTGAGTTCTCAAAAAGGGTTTCTTCACCCCGGAAGTTAATTAAATACCATTTGGAGGCATTTAATATTCGAGCAAAAACGGCTGATTTTCGACAAAAGAGATAACACCCCCCCCATTACGTCATGCTTCAGAAATGTGGAAAATGGTCCGTTTTCAAATGTTTTATTTTTGAACGTCAGTTCACATTTGTAGGTGGATCATCAGTGTTAGAGCTAAAATTAGCATGTTTAAAGTGACATGCTTCCAGGGGCTCGGGAAGTTAATTAAATACCATTTGGAGGCATTTAATGTTCGAGCAAAAATGGCTGATTTTCGACAAAAGAGATAACACCCCCCCATTACGTCATGCTTCAGAAATGTGGAAAATGGTCCGTTTTCAAATGTTTTATTTTTGAACGTCAGTTCACATTTGTAGGTGGATCATCAGTGTTAGAGCTAAAATTAGCATGTTTAAAGTGATTTTCATGCTTCCAGGGGCTCGGGAAGTTAATTAAATACCATTTGGAGGCATTTAATGTTCGAGCAAAAACGGCTGATTTTCGACAAAAGAGATAACACCCCCCCATTACGTCATGCTTCAGAAATGTGGAAAATGGTCCGTTTTCAAATGTTTTATTTTTGAACGTCAGTTCACATTTGTAGGTGGATCATCAGTGTTAGAGCTAAAATTAGCATGTTTAAAGTGATTTTCATGCTTCCAGGGGCTCGGGAAGTTAATTAAATACCATTTGGAGGCATTTAATGTTCGAGCAAAAACGGCTGATTTTCGACAAAAGAGATAACACCCCCCCATTACGTCATGCTTCAGAAATGTGGAAAATGGTCCGTTTTCAAATGTTTTATTTTTGAACGTCAGTTCACATTTGTAGGTGGATCATCAGTGTTAGAGCTAAAATTAGCATGTTTAAAGTGATTTTCATGCTTCCAGGGGCCCAAAACACAAGATTTATGGAATGGTTAAAAGTGCATGAAAATGGCCAATTTACTCACTCTGAGTTCTCAAAAAGGGTTTCTTCACCCCGGGAAGTTAATTAAATACCATTTGGAGGCATTTAATGTTCGAGCAAAAACGGCTGATTTTCGACAAAAGAGATAACACCCCCCCATTACGTCATGCTTCAGAAATGTGGAAAATGGTCCGTTTTCAAATGTTTTATTTTTGAACGTCAGTTCACATTTGTAGGTGGATCATCAGTGTTAGAGCTAAAATTAGCATGTTTAAAGTGATTTTCATGCTTCCAGGGGCTCGGGAAGTTAATTAAATACCATTTGGAGGCATTTAATGTTCGAGCAAAAACGGCTGATTTTCGACAAAAGAGATAACACCCCCCCATTACGTCATGCTTCAGAAATGTGGAAAATGGTCCGTTTTCAAATGTTTTATTTTTGAACGTCAGTTCACATTTGTAGGTGGATCATCAGTGTTAGAGCTAAAATTAGCATGTTTAAAGTGATTTTCATGCTTCCAGGGGCTCGGGAAGTTAATTAAATACCATTTGGAGGCATTTAATGTTCGAGCAAAAACGGCTGATTTTCGACAAAAGAGATAACACCCCCCCATTACGTCATGCTTCAGAAATGTGGAAAATGGTCCGTTTTCAAATGTTTTATTTTTGAACGTCAGTTCACATTTGTAGGTGGATCATCAGTGTTAGAGCTAAAATTTAGCATGTTTAAAGTGATTTTCATGCTTCCAGGGGCCCAAAACACAAGATTTATGGAATGGTTAAAAGTGCATGAAAATGGCCAATTTACTCACTCTGAGTTCTCAAAAAGGGTTTCTTCACCCCGGGAAGTTAATTAAATACCATTTGGAGGCATTTAATGTTCGAGCAAAAACGGCTGATTTTCGACAAAAGAGATAACACCCCCCCATTACGTCATGCTTCAGAAATGTGGAAAATGGTCCGTTTTCAAATGTTTTATTTTTGAACGTCAGTTCACATTTGTAGGTGGATCATCAGTGTTAGAGCTAAAATTAGCATGTTTAAAGTGATTTTCATGCTTCCAGGGGCTCGGGAAGTTAATTAAATACCATTTGGAGGCATTTAATGTTCGAGCAAAAACGGCTGATTTTCGACAAAAGAGATAACACCCCCCCATTACGTCATGCTTCAAAAATGTGGAAAATGGTCCGTTTTCAAATGTTTTATTTTTGAACGTCAGTTCACATTTGTAGGTGGATCATCAGTGTTAGAGCTAAAATTAGCATGTTTAAAGTGATTTTCATGCTTCCAGGGGCTCGGGAAGTTAATTAAATACCATTTGGAGGCATTTAATGTTCGAGCAAAAACGGCTGATTTTCGACAAAAGAGATAACACCCCCCCATTACGTCATGCTTCAGAAATGTGGAAAATGGTCCGTTTTCAAATGTTTTATTTTTGAACGTCAGTTCACATTTGTAGGTGGATCATCAGTGTTAGAGCTAAAATTAGCATGTTTAAAGTGATTTTCATGCTTCCAGGGGCTCGGGAAGTTAATTAAATACCATTTGGAGGCATTTAATGTTCGAGCAAAAACGGCTGATTTTCGACAAAAGAGATAACACCCCCCCATTACGTCATGCTTCAGAAATGTGGAAAATGGTCCGTTTTCAAATGTTTTATTTTTGAACGTCAGTTCACATTTGTAGGTGGATCATCAGTGTTAGAGCTAAAATTAGCATGTTTAAAGTGATTTTCATGCTTCCAGGGGCCCAAAACACAAGATTTATGGAATGGTTAAAAGTGCATGAAAATGGCCAATTTACTCATTCTGAGTTCTCAAAAAGGGTTTCTTCACCCCGGGAAGTTAATTAAATACCATTTGGAGGCATTTAATGTTCGAGCAAAAACGGCTGATTTTCGACAAAAGAGATAACACCCCCCCATTACGTCATGCTTCAGAAATGTGGAAAATGGTCCGTTTTCAAATGTTTTATTTTTGAACGTCAGTTCACATTTGTAGGTGGATCATCAGTGTTAGAGCTAAAATTAGCATGTTTAAAGTGATTTTCATGCTTCCAGGGGCCCAAAACACAAGATTTATGGAATGGTTAAAAGTGCATGAAAATGGCCAATTTACTCACTCTGAGTTCTCAAAAAGGGTTTCTTCACCCCGGGAAGTTAATTAAATACCATTTGGAGGCATTTAATGTTCGAGCAAAAACGGCTGATTTTCGACAAAAGAGATAACACCCCCCCATTACGTCATGCTTCAGAAATGTGGAAAATGGTCCGTTTTCAAATGTTTTATTTTTGAACGTCAGTTCACATTTGTAGGTGGATCATCAGTGTTAGAGCTAAAATTAGCATGTTTAAAGTGATTTTCATGCTTCCAGGGGCTCGGGAAGTTAATTAAATACCATTTGGAGGCATTTAATGTTCGAGCAAAAACGGCTGATTTTCGACAAAAGAGATAACACCCCCCCATTACGTCATGCTTCAGAAATGTGGAAAATGGTCCGTTTTCAAATGTTTTATTTTTGAACGTCAGTTCACATTTGTAGGTGGATCATCAGTGTTAGAGCTAAAATTAGCATGTTTAAAGTGATTTTCATGCTTCCAGGGGCTCGGGAAGTTAATTAAATACCATTTGGAGGCATTTAATGTTCGAGCAAAAACGGCTGATTTTCGACAAAAGAGATAACACCCCCCCATTACGTCATGCTTCAGAAATGTGGAAAATGGTCCGTTTTCAAATGTTTTATTTTTGAACGTCAGTTCACATTTGTAGGTGGATCATCAGTGTTAGAGCTAAAATTAGCATGTTTAAAGTGATTTTCATGCTTCCAGGGGCTCGGGAAGTTAATTAAATACCATTTGGAGGCATTTAATGTTCGAGCAAAAACGGCTGATTTTCGACAAAAGAGATAACACCCCCCCATTACGTCATGCTTCAGAAATGTGGAAAATGGTCCGTTTTCAAATGTTTTATTTTTGAACGTCAGTTCACATTTGTAGGTGGATCATCAGTGTTAGAGCTAAAATTAGCATGTTTAAAGTGATTTTCATGCTTCCAGGGGCTCGGGAAGTTAATTAAATACCATTTGGAGGCATTTAATGTTCGAGCAAAAACGGCTGATTTTCGACAAAAGAGATAACACCCCCCCATTACGTCATGCTTCAGAAATGTGGAAAATGGTCCGTTTTCAAATGTTTTATTTTTGAACGTCAGTTCACATTTGTAGGTGGATCATCAGTGTTAGAGCTAAAATTAGCATGTTTAAAGTGATTTTCATGCTTCCAGGGGCTCGGGAAGTTAATTAAATACCATTTGGAGGCATTTAATGTTCGAGCAAAAACGGCTGATTTTCGACAAAAGAGATAACACCCCCCCATTACGTCATGCTTCAGAAATGTGGAAAATGGTCCGTTTTCAAATGTTTTATTTTTGAACGTCAGTTCACATTTGTAGGTGGATCATCAGTGTTAGAGCTAAAATTAGCATGTTTAAAGTGATTTTCATGCTTCCAGGGGCTCGGGAAGTTAATTAAATACCATTTGGAGGCATTTAATGTTCGAGCAAAAACGGCTGATTTTCGACAAAAGAGATAACACCCCCCCATTACGTCATGCTTCAGAAATGTGGAAAATGGTCCGTTTTCAAATGTTTTATTTTTGAACGTCAGTTCACATTTGTAGGTGGATCATCAGTGTTAGAGCTAAAATTAGCATGTTTAAAGTGATTTTCATGCTTCCAGGGGCTCGGGAAGTTAATTAAATACCATTTGGAGGCATTTAATGTTCGAGCAAAAACGGCTGATTTTCGACAAAAGAGATAACACCCCCCCATTACGTCATGCTTCAGAAATGTGGAAAATGGTCCGTTTTCAAATGTTTTATTTTTGAACGTCAGTTCACATTTGTAGGTGGATCATCAGTGTTAGAGCTAAAATTAGCATGTTTAAAGTGATTTTCATGCTTCCAGGGGCCCAAAACACAAGATTTATGGAATGGTTAAAAGTGCATGAAAATGGCCAATTTACTCACTCTGAGTTCTCAAAAAGGGTTTCTTCACCCCGGAAGTTAATTAAATACCATTTGGAGGCATTTAATATTCGAGCAAAAACGGCTGATTTTCGACAAAAGAGATAACACCCCCCCCATTACGTCATGCTTCAGAAATGTGGAAAATGGTCCGTTTTCAAATGTTTTATTTTTGAACGTCAGTTCACATTTGTAGGTGGATCATCAGTGTTAGAGCTAAAATTAGCATGTTTAAAGTGATTTTCATGCTTCCAGGGGCTCGGGAAGTTAATTAAATACCATTTGGAGGCATTTAATGTTCGAGCAAAAATGGCTGATTTTCGACAAAAGAGATAACACCCCCCCATTACGTCATGCTTCAGAAATGTGGAAAATGGTCCGTTTTCAAATGTTTTATTTTTGAACGTCAGTTCACATTTGTAGGTGGATCATCAGTGTTAGAGCTAAAATTAGCATGTTTAAAGTGATTTTCATGCTTCCAGGGGCTCGGGAAGTTAATTAAATACCATTTGGAGGCATTTAATGTTCGAGCAAAAACGGCTGATTTTCGACAAAAGAGATAACACCCCCCCATTACGTCATGCTTCAGAAATGTGGAAAATGGTCCGTTTTCAAATGTTTTATTTTTGAACGTCAGTTCACATTTGTAGGTGGATCATCAGTGTTAGAGCTAAAATTAGCATGTTTAAAGTGATTTTCATGCTTCCAGGGGCTCGGGAAGTTAATTAAATACCATTTGGAGGCATTTAATGTTCGAGCAAAAACGGCTGATTTTCGACAAAAGAGATAACACCCCCCCATTACGTCATGCTTCAGAAATGTGGAAAATGGTCCGTTTTCAAATGTTTTATTTTTGAACGTCAGTTCACATTTGTAGGTGGATCATCAGTGTTAGAGCTAAAATTAGCATGTTTAAAGTGATTTTCATGCTTCCAGGGGCCCAAAACACAAGATTTATGGAATGGTTAAAAGTGCATGAAAATGGCCAATTTACTCACTCTGAGTTCTCAAAAAGGGTTTCTTCACCCCGGGAAGTTAATTAAATACCATTTGGAGGCATTTAATGTTCGAGCAAAAACGGCTGATTTTCGACAAAAGAGATAACACCCCCCCATTACGTCATGCTTCAGAAATGTGGAAAATGGTCCGTTTTCAAATGTTTTATTTTTGAACGTCAGTTCACATTTGTAGGTGGATCATCAGTGTTAGAGCTAAAATTAGCATGTTTAAAGTGATTTTCATGCTTCCAGGGGCCCAAAACACAAGATTTATGGAATGGTTAAAAGTGCATGAAAATGGCCAATTTACTCACTCTGAGTTCTCAAAAAGGGTTTCTTCACCCCGGGAAGTTAATTAAATACCATTTGGAGGCATTTAATGTTCGAGCAAAAACGGCTGATTTTCGACAAAAGAGATAACACCCCCCCATTACGTCATGCTTCAGAAATGTGGAAAATGGCCCGTTTTCAAATGTTTTATTTTTGAACGTCAGTTCACATTTGTAGGTGGATCATCAGTGTTAGAGCTAAAATTAGCATGTTTAAAGTGATTTTCATGCTTCCAGGGGCCCAAAACACAAGATTTATGGAATGGTTAAAAGTGCATGAAAATGGCCAATTTACTCACTCTGAGTTCTCAAAAAGGGTTTCTTCACCCCGGGAAGTTAATTAAATACCATTTGGAGGCATTTAATGTTCGAGCAAAAACGGCTGATTTTCGACAAAAGAGATAACACCCCCCCATTACGTCATGCTTCAGAAATGTGGAAAATGGTCCGTTTTCAAATGTTTTATTTTTGAACGTCAGTTCACATTTGTAGGTGGATCATCAGTGTTAGAGCTAAAATTAGCATGTTTAAAGTGATTTTCATGCTTCCAGGGGCCCAAAACACAAGATTTATGGAATGGTTAAAAGTGCATGAAAATGGCCAATTTACTCACTCTGAGTTCTCAAAAAGGGTTTCTTCACCCCGGGAAGTTAATTAAATACCATTTGGAGGCATTTAATGTTCGAGCAAAAACGGCTGATTTTCGACAAAAGAGATAACACCCCCCCATTACGTCATGCTTCAGAAATGTGGAAAATGGTCCGTTTTCAAATGTTTTATTTTTGAACGTCAGTTCACATTTGTAGGTGGATCATCAGTGTTAGAGCTAAAATTAGCATGTTTAAAGTGATTTTCATGCTTCCAGGGGCTCGGGAAGTTAATTAAATACCATTTGGAGGCATTTAATGTTCGAGCAAAAACGGCTGATTTTCGACAAAAGAGATAACACCCCCCCATTACGTCATGCTTCAGAAATGTGGAAAATGGTCCGTTTTCAAATGTTTTATTTTTGAACGTCAGTTCACATTTGTAGGTGGATCATCAGTGTTAGAGCTAAAATTAGCATGTTTAAAGTGATTTTCATACTTCCAGGGGCTCGGGAAGTTAATTAAATACCATTTGGAGGCATTTAATGTTCGAGCAAAAACGGCTGATTTTCGACAAAAGAGATAACACCCCCCCATTACGTCATGCTTCAGAAATGTGGAAAATGGTCCGTTTTCAAATGTTTTATTTTTGAACGTCAGTTCACATTTGTAGGTGGATCATCAGTGTTAGAGCTAAAATTAGCATGTTTAAAGTGATTTTCATGCTTCCAGGGGCTCGGGAAGTTAATTAAATACCATTTGGAGGCATTTAATGTTCGAGCAAAAACGGCTGATTTTCGACAAAAGAGATAACACCCCCCCATTACGTCATGCTTCAGAAATGTGGAAAATGGTCCGTTTTCAAATGTTTTATTTTTGAACGTCAGTTCACATTTGTAGGTGGATCATCAGTGTTAGAGCTAAAATTAGCATGTTTAAAGTGATTTTCATGCTTCCAGGGGCTCGGGAAGTTAATTAAATACCATTTGGAGGCATTTAATGTTCGAGCAAAAACGGCTGATTTTCGACAAAAGAGATAACACCCCCCCATTACGTCATGCTTCAGAAATGTGGAAAATGGTCCGTTTTCAAATGTTTTATTTTTGAACGTCAGTTCACATTTGTAGGTGGATCATCAGTGTTAGAGCTAAAATTAGCATGTTTAAAGTGATTTTCATGCTTCCAGGGGCTCGGGAAGTTAATTAAATACCATTTGGAGGCATTTAATGTTCGAGCAAAAACGGCTGATTTTCGACAAAAGAGATAACACCCCCCCATTACGTCATGCTTCAGAAATGTGGAAAATGGTCCGTTTTCAAATGTTTTATTTTTGAACGTCAGTTCACATTTGTAGGTGGATCATCAGTGTTAGAGCTAAAATTAGCATGTTTAAAGTGATTTTCATGCTTCCAGGGGCCCAAAACACAAGATTTATGGAATGGTTAAAAGTGCATGAAAATGGCCAATTTACTCACTCTGAGTTCTCAAAAAGGGTTTCTTCACCCCGGGAAGTTAATTAAATACCATTTGGAGGCATTTAATGTTCGAGCAAAAACGGCTGATTTTCGACAAAAGAGATAACACCCCCCCATTACGTCATGCTTCAGAAATGTGGAAAATGGTCCGTTTTCAAATGTTTTATTTTTGAACGTCAGTTCACATTTGTAGGTGGATCATCAGTGTTAGAGCTAAAATTAGCATGTTTAAAGTGATTTTCATGCTTCCAGGGGCCCAAAACACAAGATTTATGGAATGGTTAAAAGTGCATGAAAATTGCCAATTTACTCACTCTGAGTTCTCAAAAAGGGTTTCTTCACCCCGGGAAGTTAATTAAATACCATTTGGAGGCATTTAATGTTCGAGCAAAAACGGCTGATTTTCGACAAAAGAGATAACACCCCCCCATTACGTCATGCTTCAGAAATGTGGAAAATGGTCCGTTTTCAAATGTTTTATTTTTGAACGTCAGTTCACATTTGTAGGTGGATCATCAGTGTTAGAGCTAAAATTAGCATGTTTAAAGTGATTTTCATGCTTCCAGGGGCCCAAAACACAAGATTTATGGAATGGTTAAAAGTGCATGAAAATGGCCAATTTACTCACTCTGAGTTCTCAAAAAGGGTTTCTTCACCCCGGGAAGTTAATTAAATACCATTTGGAGGCATTTAATGTTCGAGCAAAAACGGCTGATTTTCGACAAAAGAGATAACACCCCCCCATTACGTCATGCTTCAGAAATGTGGAAAATGGTCCGTTTTCAAATGTTTTATTTTTGAACGTCAGTTCACATTTGTAGGTGGATCATCAGTGTTAGAGCTAAAATTAGCATGTTTAAAGTGATTTTCATGCTTCCAGGGGCCCAAAACACAAGATTTATGGAATGGTTAAAAGTGCATGAAAATGGCCAATTTACTCACTCTGAGTTCTCAAAAAGGGTTTCTTCACCCCAAGAAGTTAATTAAATACCATTTGGAGGCATTTAATGTTCGAGCAAAAACGGCTGATTTTCGACAAAAGAGATAACACCCCCCCATTACGTCATGCTTCAGAAATGTGGAAAATGGTCCGTTTTCAAATGTTTTATTTTTGAACGTCAGTTCACATTTGTAGGTGGATCATCAGTGTTAGAGCTAAAATTAGCATGTTTAAAGTGATTTTCATGCTTCCAGGGGCTCGGGAAGTTAATTAAATACCATTTGGAGGCATTTAATGTTCGAGCAAAAACGGCTGATTTTCGACAAAAGAGATAACACCCCCCCATTACGTCATGCTTCAGAAATGTGGAAAATGGTCCGTTTTCAAATGTTTTATTTTTGAACATCAGTTCACATTTGTAGGTGGATCATCAGTGTTAGAGCTAAAATTAGCATGTTTAAAGTGATTTTCATGCTTCCAGGGGCCCAAAACACAAGATTTATGGAATGGTTAAAAGTGCATGAAAATGGCCAATTTACTCACTCTGAGTTCTCAAAAAGGGTTTCTTGACCCCGGGAAGTTAATTAAATACCATTTGGAGGCATTTAATGTTCGAGCAAAAACGGCTGATTTTCGACAAAAGAGATAACACCCCCCCATTACGTCATGCTTCAGAAATGTGGAAAATGGTCCGTTTTCAAATGTTTTATTTTTGAACGTCAGTTCACATTTGTAGGTGGATCATCAGTGTTAGAGCTAAAATTAGCATGTTTAAAGTGATTTTCATGCTTCCAGGGGCTCGGGAAGTTAATTAAATACCATTTGGAGGCATTTAATGTTCGAGCAAAAACGGCTGATTTTCGACAAAAGAGATAACACCCCCCCATTACGTCATGCTTCAGAAATGTGGAAAATGGTCCGTTTTCAAATGTTTTATTTTTGAACGTCAGTTCACATTTGTAGGTGGATCATCAGTGTTAGACCTAAAATTAGCATGTTTAAAGTGATTTTCATGCTTCCAGGGGCCCAAAACACAAGATTTATGGAATGGTTAAAAGTGCATGAAAATGGCCAATTTACTCACTCTGAGTTCTCAAAAAGGGTTTCTTCACCCCGGGAAGTTAATTAAATACCATTTGGAGGCATTTAATGTTCGAGCAAAAACGGCTGATTTTCGACAAAAGAGATAACACCCCCCCATTACGTCATGCTTCAGAAATGTGGAAAATGGTCCGTTTTCAAATGTTTTATTTTTGAACGTCAGTTCACATTTGTAGGTGGATCATCAGTGTTAGAGCTAAAATTAGCATGTTTAAAGTGATTTTCATGCTTCCAGGGGCTCGGGAAGTTAATTAAATACCATTTGGAGGCATTTAATGTTCGAGCAAAAACGGCTGATTTTCGACAAAAGAGATAACACCCCCCCATTACGTCATGCTTCAGAAATGTGGAAAATGGTCCGTTTTCAAATGTTTTATTTTTGAACGTCAGTTCACATTTGTAGGTGGATCATCAGTGTTAGAGCTAAAATTAGCATGTTTAAAGTGATTTTCATGCTTCCAGGGGCTCGGGAAGTTAATTAAATACCATTTGGAGGCATTTAATGTTCGAGCAAAAATGGCTGATTTTCGACAAAAGAGATAACACCCCCCCATTACGTCATGCTTCAGAAATGTGGAAAATGGTCCGTTTTCAAATGTTTTATTTTTGAACGTCAGTTCACATTTGTAGGTGGATCATCAGTGTTAGAGCTAAAATTAGCATGTTTAAAGTGATTTTCATGCTTCCAGGGGCTCGGGAAGTTAATTAAATACCATTTGGAGGCATTTAATGTTCGAGCAAAAACGGCTGATTTTCGACAAAAGAGATAACACCCCCCCATTACGTCATGCTTCAGAAATGTGGAAAATGGTCCGTTTTCAAATGTTTTATTTTTGAACGTCAGTTCACATTTGTAGGTGGATCATCAGTGTTAGAGCTAAAATTAGCATGTTTAAAGTGATTTTCATGCTTCCAGGGGCTCGGGAAGTTAATTAAATACCATTTGGAGGCATTTAATGTTCGAGCAAAAACGGCTGATTTTCGACAAAAGAGATAACACCCCCCCATTACGTCATGCTTCAGAAATGTGGAAAATGGTCCGTTTTCAAATGTTTTATTTTTGAACGTCAGTTCACATTTGTAGGTGGATCATCAGTGTTAGAGCTAAAATTAGCATGTTTAAAGTGATTTTCATGCTTCCAGGGGCCCAAAACACAAGATTTATGGAATGGTTAAAAGTGCATGAAAATGGCCAATTTACTCACTCTGAGTTCTCAAAAAGGGTTTCTTCACCCCGGGAAGTTAATTAAATACCATTTGGAGGCATTTAATGTTCGATCAAAAACGGCTGATTGTCGACAAAAGAGATAACACCCCCCCATTACGTCATGCTTCAGAAATGTGGAAAATGGTCCGTTTTCAAATGTTTTATTTTTGAACGTCAGTTCACATTTGTAGGTGGATCATCAGTGTTAGAGCTAAAATTAGCATGTTTAAAGTGATTTTCATGCTTCCAGGGGCTCGGGAAGTTAATTAAATACCATTTGGAGGCATTTAATGTTCGAGCAAAAACGGCTGATTTTCGACAAAAGAGATAACACCCCCCCATTACGTCATGCTTCAGAAATGTGGAAAATGGTCCGTTTTCAAATGTTTTATTTTTGAACGTCAGTTCACATTTGTAGGTGGATCATCAGTGTTAGAGCTAAAATTAGCATGTTTAAAGTGATTTTCATGCTTCCAGGGGCCCAAAACACAAGATTTATGGAATGGTTAAAAGTGCATGAAAATGGCCAATTTACTCACTCTGAGTTCTCAAAAAGGGTTTCTTCACCCCGGGAAGTTAATTAAATACCATTTGGAGGCATTTAATGTTCGAGCAAAAACGGCTGATTTTCGACAAAAGAGATAACACCCCCCCATTACGTCATGCTTCAGAAATGTGGAAAATGGTCCGTTTTCAAATGTTTTATTTTTGAACGTCAGTTCACATTTGTAGGTGGATCATCAGTGTTAGAGCTAAAATTAGCATGTTTAAAGTGATTTTCATGCTTCCAGGGGCCCAAAACACAAGATTTATGGAATGGTTAAAAGTGCATGAAAATGGCCAATTTACTCACTCTGAGTTCTCAAAAAGGGTTTCTTCACCCCGGGAAGTTAATTAAATACCATTTGGAGGCATTTAATGTTCGAGCAAAAACGGCTGATTTTCGACAAAAGAGATAACACCCCCCCATTACGTCATGCTTCAGAAATGTGGAAAATGGTCCGTTTTCAAATGTTTTATTTTTGAACGTCAGTTCACATTTGTAGGTGGATCATCAGTGTTAGAGCTAAAATTAGCATGTTTAAAGTGATTTTCATGCTTCCAGGGGCTCGGGAAGTTAATTAAATACCATTTGGAGGCATTTAATGTTCGAGCAAAAACGGCTGATTTTCGACAAAAGAGATAACACCCCCCCATTACGTCATGCTTCAGAAATGTGGAAAATGGTCCGTTTTCAAATGTTTTATTTTTGAACGTCAGTTCACATTTGTAGGTGGATCATCAGTGTTAGAGCTAAAATTAGCATGTTTAAAGTGATTTTCATGCTTCCAGGGGCTCGGGAAGTTAATTAAATACCATTTGGAGGCATTTAATGTTCGAGCAAAAACGGCTGATTTTCGACAAAAGAGATAACACCCCCCATTACGTCATGCTTCAGAAATGTGGAAAATGGTCCGTTTTCAAATGTTTTATTTTTGAACGTCAGTTCACATTTGTAGGTGGATCATCAGTGTTAGAGCTAAAATTAGCATGTTTAAAGTGATTTTCATGCTTTCAGGGGCCCAAAACACAAGATTTATGGAATGGTTAAAAGTGCATGAAAATGGCCAATTTACTCACTCTGAGTTCTCAAAAAGGGTTTCTTCACCCCGGGAAGTTAATTAAATACCATTTGGAGGCATTTAATGTTCGAGCAAAAACGGCTGATTTTCGACAAAAGAGATAACACCCCCCCATTACGTCATGCTTCAGAAATGTGGAAAATGGTCCGTTTTCAAATGTTTTATTTTTGAACGTCAGTTCACATTTGTAGGTGGATCATCAGTGTTAGAGCTAAAATTAGCATGTTTAAAGTGATTTTCATGCTTCCAGGGGCCCAAAACACAAGATTTATGGAATGGTTAAAAGTGCATGAAAATGGCCAATTTACTCACTCTGAGTTCTCAAAAAGGGTTTCTTCACCCCGGGAAGTTAATTAAATACCATTTGGAGGCATTTAATGTTCGAGCAAAAACGGCTGATTTTCGACAAAAGAGATAACACCCCCCCATTACGTCATGCTTCAGAAATGTGGAAAATGGTCCGTTTTCAAATGTTTTATTTTTGAACGTCAGTTCACATTTGTAGGTGGATCATCAGTGTTAGAGCTAAAATTAGCATGTTTAAAGTGATTTTCATGCTTCCAGGGGCTCGGGAAGTTAATTAAATACCATTTGGAGGCATTTAATGTTCGAGCAAAAACGGCTGATTTTCGACAAAAGAGATAACACCCCCCCATTACGTCATGCTTCAGAAATGTGGAAAATGGTCCGTTTTCAAATGTTTTATTTTTGAACGTCAGTTCACATTTGTAGGTGGATCATCAGTGTTAGAGCTAAAATTAGCATGTTTAAAGTGATTTTCATGCTTCCAGGGGCTCGGGAAGTTAATTAAATACCATTTGGAGGCATTTAATGTTCGAGCAAAAACGGCTGATTTTCGACAAAAGAGATAACACCCCCCCATTACGTCATGCTTCAGAAATGTGGAAAATGGTCCGTTTTCAAATGTTTTATTTTTGAACGTCAGTTCACATTTGTAGGTGGATCATCAGTGTTAGAGCTAAAATTAGCATGTTTAAAGTAATTTTCATGCTTCCAGGGGCCCAAAACACAAGATTTATGGAATGGTTAAAAGTGCATGAAAATGGCCAATTTACTCACTCTGAGTTCTCAAAAAGGGTTTCTTCACCCCGGGAAGTTAATTAAATACCATTTGGAGGCATTTAATGTTCGAGCAAAAACGGCTGATTTTCGACAAAAGAGATAACACCCCCCCATTACGTCATGCTTCAGAAATGTGGAAAATGGTCCGTTTTCAAATGTTTTATTTTTGAACGTCAGTTCACATTTGTAGGTGGATCATCAGTGTTAGAGCTAAAATTAGCATGTTTAAAGTGATTTTCATGCTTCCAGGGGCTCGGGAAGTTAATTAAATACCATTTGGAGGCATTTAATGTTCGAGCAAAAACGGCTGATTTTCGACAAAAGAGATAACACCCCCCCATTACGTCATGCTTCAGAAATGTGGAAAATGGTCCGTTTTCAAATGTTTTATTTTTGAACGTCAGTTCACATTTGTAGGTGGATCATCAGTGTTAGAGCTAAAATTAGCATGTTTAAAGTGATTTTCATGCTTCCAGGGGCTCGGGAAGTTAATTAAATACCATTTGGAGGCATTTAATGTTCGAGCAAAAACGGCTGATTTTCGACAAAAGAGATAACACCCCCCCATTACGTCATGCTTCAGAAATGTGGAAAATGGTCCGTTTTCAAATGTTTTATTTTTGAACGTCAGTTCACATTTGTAGGTGGATCATCAGTGTTAGAGCTAAAATTAGCATGTTTAAAGTGATTTTCATGCTTCCAGGGGCTCGGGAAGTTAATTAAATACCATTTGGAGGCATTTAATGTTCGAGCAAAAACGGCTGATTTTCGACAAAAGAGATAACACCCCCCCCATTACGTCATGCTTCAGAAATGTGGAAAATGGTCCGTTTTCAAATGTTTTATTTTTGAACGTCAGTTCACATTTGTAGGTGGATCATCAGTGTTAGAGCTAAAATTTGCATGTTTAAAGTAATTTTCATTCTTCCAGGGGCCCAAAACACAAGATTTATGGAATGGTTAAAAGTGCATGAAAATGGCCAATTTACTCACTCTGAGTTCTCAAAAAGGGTTTCTTCACCCCGGGAAGTTAATTAAATACCATTTGGAGGCATTTAATGTTCGAGCAAAAACGGCTGATTTTCGACAAAAGAGATAACACCCCCCCATTACGTCATGCTTCAGAAATGTGGAAAATGGTCCGTTTTCAAATGTTTTATTTTTGAACGTCAGTTCACATTTGTAGGTGGATCATCAGTGTTAGAGCTAAAATTAGCATGTTTAAAGTGATTTTCATGCTTCCAGGGGCTCGGGAAGTTAATTAAATACCATTTGGAGGCATTTAATGTTCGAGCAAAAACGGCTGATTTTCGACAAAAGAGATAACACCCCCCCATTACGTCATGCTTCAGAAATGTGGAAAATGGTCCGTTTTCAAATGTTTTATTTTTGAACGTCAGTTCACATTTGTAGGTGGATCATCAGTGTTAGAGCTAAAATTAGCATGTTTAAAGTGATTTTCATGCTTCCAGGGGCTCGGGAAGTTAATTAAATACCATTTGGAGGCATTTAATGTTCGAGCAAAAACGGCTGATTTTCGACAAAAGAGATAACACCCCCCCATTACGTCATGCTTCAGAAATGTGGAAAATGGTCCGTTTTCAAATGTTTTATTTTTGAACGTCAGTTCACATTTGTAGGTGGATCATCAGTGTTAGAGCTAAAATTAGCATGTTTAAAGTGATTTTCATGCTTCCAGGGGCTCGGGAAGTTAATTAAATACCATTTGGTGGCATTTAATGTTCGAGCAAAAACGGCTGATTTTCGACAAAAGAGATAACACCCCCCCATTACGTCATGCTTCAGAAATGTGGAAAATGGTCCGTTTTCAAATGTTTTATTTTTGAACGTCAGTTCACATTTGTAGGTGGATCATCAGTGTTAGAGCTAAAATTAGCATGTTTAAAGTGATTTTCATGCTTCCAGGGGCCCAAAACACAAGATTTATGGAATGGTTAAAAGTGCATGAAAATGGCCAATTTACTCACTCTGAGTTCTCAAAAAGGGTTTCTTCACCCCGGGAAGTTAATTAAATACCATTTGGAGGCATTTAATGTTCGAGCAAAAACGGCTGATTTTCGACAAAAGAGATAACACCCCCCCATTACGTCATGCTTCAGAAATGTGGAAAATGGTCCGTTTTCAAATGTTTTATTTTTGAACGTCAGTTCACATTTGTAGGTGGATCATCAGTGTTAGAGCTAAAATTAGCATGTTTAAAGTGATTTTCATGCTTCCAGGGGCTCGGGAAGTTAATTAAATACCATTTGGAGGCATTTAATGTTCGAGCAAAAACGGCTGATTTTCGACAAAAGAGATAACACCCCCCCATTACGTCATGCTTCAGAAATGTGGAAAATGGTCCGTTTTCAAATGTTTTATTTTTGAACGTCAGTTCACATTTGTAGGTGGATCATCAGTGTTAGAGCTAAAATTAGCATGTTTAAAGTGATTTTCATGCTTCCAGGGGCTCGGGAAGTTAATTAAATACCATTTGGAGGCATTTAATGTTCGAGCAAAAACTGCTGATTTTCGACAAAAGAGATAACACCCCCCCATTACGTCATGCTTCAGAAATGTGGAAAATGGTCCGTTTTCAAATGTTTTATTTTTGAACGTCAGTTCACATTTGTAGGTGGATCATCAGTGTTAGAGCTAAAATTAGCATGTTTAAAGTGATTTTCATGCTTCCAGGGGCTCGGGAAGTTAATTAAATACCATTTGGAGGCATTTAATGTTCGAGCAAAAACGGCTGATTTTCGACAAAAGAGATAACACCCCCCCCATTACGTCATGCTTCAGAAATGTGGAAAATGGTCCGTTTTCAAATGTTTTATTTTTGAACGTCAGTTCACATTTGTAGGTGGATCATCAGTGTTAGAGCTAAAATTAGCATGTTTAAAGTGATTTTCATGCTTCCAGGGGCCCAAAACACAAGATTTATGGAATGGTTAAAAGTGCATGAAAATGGCAAATTTACTCACTCTGAGTTCTCAAAAAGGGTTTCTTCACCCCGGGAAGTTAATTAAATACCATTTGGAGGCATTTAATGTTCGAGCAAAAACGGCTGATTTTCGACAAAAGAGATAACACCCCCCCATTACGTCATGCTTCAGAAATGTGGAAAATGGTCCGTTTTCAAATGTTTTATTTTTGAACGTCAGTTCACATTTGTAGGTGGATCATCAGTGTTAGAGCTAAAATTAGCATGTTTAAAGTGATTTTCATGCTTCCAGGGGCTCGGGAAGTTAATTAAATACCATTTGGAGGCATTTAATGTTCGAGCAAAAACGGCTGATTTTCGACAAAAGAGATAACACCCCCCCATTACGTCATGCTTCAGAAATGTGGAAAATGGTCAGTTTTCAAATGTTTTATTTTTGAACGTCAGTTCACATTTGTAGGTGGATCATCAGTGTTAGAGCTAAAATTAGCATGTTTAAAGTGATTTTCATGCTTCCAGGGGCTCGGGAAGTTAATTAAATACCATTTGGAGGCATTTAATGTTCGAGCAAAACGGCTGATTTTCAACAAAAGAGATAACACCCCCCCATTACGTCATGCTTCAGAAATGTGGAAAATGGTCCGTTTTCAAATGTTTTATTTTTGAACGTCAGTTCACATTTGTAGGTGGATCATCAGTGTTAGAGCTAAAATTAGCATGTTTAAAGTGATTTTCATGCTTCCAGGGGCCCAAAACACAAGATTTATGGAATGGTTAAAAGTGCATGAAAATGGCCAATTTACTCACTCTGAGTTCTCAAAAAGGGTTTCTTCACCCCGGGAAGTTAATTAAATACCATTTGGAGGCATTTAATGTTCGAGCAAAAACGGCTGATTTTCGACAAAAGAGATAACACCCCCCCATTACGTCATGCTTCAGAAATGTGGAAAATGGTCCGTTTTCAAATGTTTTATTTTTGAACGTCAGTTCACATTTGTAGGTGGATCATCAGTGTTAGAGCTAAAATTAGCATGTTTAAAGTGATTTTCATGCTTCCAGGGGCTCGGGAAGTTAATTAAATACCATTTGGAGGCATTTAATGTTCGAGCAAAAACGGCTGATTTTCGACAAAAGAGATAACACCCCCCCATTACGTCATGCTTCAGAAATGTGGAAAATGGTCCGTTTTCAAATGTTTTATTTTTGAACGTCAGTTCACATTTGTAGGTGGATCATCAGTGTTAGAGCTAAAATTAGCATGTTTAAAGTGATTTTCATGCTTCCAGGGGCTCGGGAAGTTAATTAAATACCATTTGGAGGCATTTAATGTTCGAGCAAAAACGGCTGATTTTCGACAAAAGAGATAACACCCCCCCATTACGTCATGCTTCAGAAATGTGGAAAATGGTCCGTTTTCAAATGTTTTATTTTTGAACGTCAGTTCACATTTGTAGGTGGATCATCAGTGTTAGAGCTAAAATTAGCATGTTTAAAGTGATTTTCATGCTTTCAGGGGCTCGGGAAGTTAATTAAATACCATTTGGAGGCATTTAATGTTCGAGCAAATTCGAGCAAAAACGGCTGATTTTCGACAAAAGAGATAACACCCCCCATTACGTCATGCTTCAGAAATGTGGAAAATGGGTCCGTTTTTCAATGTTTTATTTTTGAACGTCAGTTCACATTTGTAGGTGGATCATCAGTGTTAGAGCTAAAATTAGCATGTTTAAAGTGATTTTCATGCTTCCAGGGGCTCGGGAAGTTAATTAAATACCATTTGGAGCATTTAATGTTCGAGCAAAAACGGCTGATTTTCGACAAAGAGATAACACCCCCCATTACGTCCTGCTTCAGAAATGTGGAAAATGGTCCGTTTTCAAATGTTTTATTTTGAACGTCAGTTCACATTTGTAGGTGGATCATCAGTGTTAGAGCTAAAATTAGCATGTTTAAAGTGATTTTCATGCTTCCAGGGGCTCGGGAAGTTAATTAAATACCATTTGGAGGCATTTAATGTTCGAGCAAAAACGGCTGATTTTCGACAAAAGAGATAACACCCCCCCATTACGTCATGCTTCAGAAATGTGGAAAATGGTCCGTTTTCAAATGTTTTATTTTTGAACGTCAGTTCACATTTGTAGGTGGATCATCAGTGTTAGAGCTAAAATTAGCATGTTTAAAGTGATTTTCATGCTTCCAGGGGCCCAAAACACAAGATTTATGGAATGGTTAAAAGTGCATGAAAATGGCCAATTTACTCACTCTGAGTTCTCAAAAAGGGTTTCTTCACCCCGGGAAGTTAATTAAATACCATTTGGAGGCATTTAATGTTCGAGCAAAAACGGCTGATTTTCGACAAAAGAGATAACACCCCCCCATTACGTCATGCTTCAGAAATGTGGAAAATGGTCCGTTTTCAAATGTTTTATTTTTGAACGTCAGTTCACATTTGTAGGTGGATCATCAGTGTTAGAGCTAAAATTAGCATGTTTAAAGTGATTTTCATGCTTCCAGGGGCTCGGGAAGTTAATTAAATACCATTTGGAGGCATTTAATGTTCGAGCAAAAACGGCTGATTTTCGACAAAAGAGATAACACCCCCCCATTACGTCATGCTTCAGAAATGTGGAAAATGGTCCGTTTTCAAATGTTTTATTTTTGAACGTCAGTTCACATTTGTAGGTGGATCATCAGTGTTAGAGCTAAAATTAGCATGTTTAAAGTGATTTTCATGCTTCCAGGGCTCGGGAAGTTAATTAAATACCATTTGGAGGCATTTAATGTTCGAGCAAAAACTGCTGATTTTCGACAAAAGAGATAACACCCCCCCATTACGTCATGCTTCAGAAATGTGGAAAATGGTCCGTTTTCAAATGTTTTATTTTGAACGTCAGTTCACATTTGTAGGTGGATCATCAGTGTTAGAGCTAAAATTAGCATGTTTAAAGTGATTTTCATGCTTCCAGGGGCTCGGGAAGTTAATTAAATACCATTTGGAGGCATTTAATGTTCGAGCAAAAACGGCTGATTTTCGACAAAAGAGATAACACCCCCCCCATTACGTCATGCTTCAGAAATGTGGAAAATGGTCCGTTTTCAAATGTTTTATTTTTGAACGTCAGTTCACATTTGTAGGTGGATCATCAGTGTTAGAGCTAAATTAGCATGTTTAAAGTGATTTTCATGCTTCCAGGGGCCCAAAACACAAGATTTATGGAATGGTTAAAAGTGCATGAAATGGCAAATTTACTCACTCTGAGTTCTCAAAAAGGGTTTCTTCACCCCGGGAAGTTAATTAAATACCATTTGGAGGCATTTAATGTTCGAGCAAAAACGGCTGATTTTCGACAAAAGAGATAACACCCCCCCATTACGTCATGCTTCAGAATGTGGAAAATGGTCCGTTTTCAAATGTTTTATTTTGAACGTCAGTTCACATTTGTAGGTGGATCATCAGTGTTAGAGCTAAAATTAGCATGTTTAAAGTGATTTTCATGCTTCCAGGGGCTCGGGAAGTTAATTAAATACCATTTGGAGGCATTTAATGTTCGAGCAAAAACGGCTGATTTTCGACAAAAGAGATAACACCCCCCCATTACGTCATGCTTCAGAAATGTGGAAAATGGTCAGTTTTCAAATGTTTTATTTTTGAACGTCAGTTCACATTTGTAGGTGGATCATCAGTGTTAGAGCTAAAATTAGCATGTTTAAAGTGATTTTCATGCTTCCAGGGGCTCGGGAAGTTAATTAAATACCATTTGGAGGCATTTAATGTTCGAGCAAAACGGCTGATTTTCACAAAAGAGATAACACCCCCCCATTACGTCATGCTTCAGAAATGTGGAAAATGGTCCGTTTTCAAATGTTTTATTTTTGAACGTCAGTTCACATTTGTAGGTGGATCATCAGTGTTAGAGCTAAAATTAGCATGTTTAAAGTGATTTTCATGCTTCCAGGGGCCCAAAACACAAGATTTATGGAATGGTTAAAAGTGCATGAAAATGGCCAATTTACTCACTCTGAGTTCTCAAAAAGGGTTCTTCACCCCGGGAAGTTAATTAAATACCATTTGGAGGCATTTAATGTTCGAGCAAAAACGGCTGATTTTCGACAAAGAGATAACACCCCCCCATTACGTCATGCTTCAGAAATGTGGAAAAATGGTCCGTTTTCAAATGTTTTATTTTTGAACGTCAGTTCACATTTGTAGGTGGATCATCAGTGTTAGAGCTAAAATTAGCATGTTTAAAGTGATTTTCATGCTTCCAGGGGCTCGGGAAGTTAATTAAATACCATTTGGAGGCATTTAATGTTCGAGCAAAAACGGCTGATTTTCGACAAAAGAGATAACACCCCCCCATTACGTCATGCTTCAGAAATGTGGAAAATGGTCCGTTTTCAAATGTTTTATTTTTGAACGTCAGTTCACATTTGTAGGTGGATCATCAGTGTTAGAGCTAAAATTAGCATGTTTAAAGTGATTTTCATGCTTCCAGGGCTCGGGAAGTTAATTAAATACCATTTGGAGGCATTTAATGTTCGAGCAAAAACGGCTGATTTTCGACAAAAGAGATAACACCCCCCCATTACGTCATGCTTCAGAAATGTGGAAAATGGTCCGTTTTCAAATGTTTTATTTTTGAATGTCAGTTCACATTTGTAGGTGGATCATCAGTGTTAGAGCTAAAATTAGCATGTTTAAAGTGATTTTCATGCTTTCAGGGGCTCGGGAAGTTAATTAAATACCATTTGGAGGCATTTAATGTTCGAGCCAAAAACGGCTGATTTTCGACAAAATAGATAACACCCCCCATTACGTCATGCTTCAGAAATGTGGAAAATGGTCCGTTTTCAAATGTTTTATTTTTGAACGTCAGTTCACATTTGTAGGTGGATCATCAGTGTTAGAGCTAAAATTAGCATGTTTAAAGTGATTTTCATGCTTCCAGGGGCTCGGGAAGTTAATTAAATACCATTTGGAGGCATTTAATGTTCGAGCAAAACGGCTGATTTTCGACAAAGAGATAACACCCCCCCATTACGTCCTGCTTCAGAAATGTGGAAAATGGTCCGTTTTCAAATGTTTTTATTTTTGAACGTCAGTTCACATTTGTAGGTGGATCATCAGTGTTAGAGCTAAAATTAGCATGTTTAAAGTGATTTTCATGCTTCCAGGGGCCCAAAACACAAGATTTATGGAATGGTTAAAAGTGCATGAAAATGGCCAATTTACTCACTCTGAGTTCTCAAAAAGGGTTTCTTCACCCCGGGAAGTTAATTAAATACCATTTGGAGGCATTTAATGTTCGAGCAAAAACGGCTGATTTTCGACAAAAGAGATAACACCCCCCCATTACGTCATGCTTCAGAAATGTGGAAAATGGTCCGTTTTCAAATGTTTTATTTTTGAACGTCAGTTCACATTTGTAGGTGGATCATCAGTGTTAGAGCTAAAATTAGCATGTTTAAAGTGATTTTCATGCTTCCAGGGGCCCAAAACACAAGATTTATGGAATGGTTAGAAGTGCATGAAAATGGCCAATTTACTCACTCTGAGTTCTCAAAAAGGGTTTCTTCACCCCGGGAAGTTAATTAAATACCATTTGGAGGCATTTAATGTTCGAGCAAAAACGGCTGATTTTCGACAAAAGAGATAACACCCCCCCATTACGTCATGCTTCAGAAATGTGGAAAATGGTCCGTTTTCAAATGTTTTATTTTTGAACGTCAGTTCACATTTGTAGGTGGATCATCAGTGTTAGAGCTAAAATTAGCATGTTTAAAGTGATTTTCATGCTTCCAGGGGCCCAAAACACAAGATTTATGGAATGGTTAAAAGTGCATGAAAATGGCCAATTTACTCACTCTGAGTTCTCAAAAAGGGTTTCTTCACCCCGGGAAGTTAATTAAATACCATTTGGAGGCATTTAATGTTCGAGCAAAAACGGCTGATTTTCGACAAAAGAGATAACACCCCCCCATTACGTCATGCTTCAGAAATGTGGAAAATGGTCCGTTTTCAAATGTTTTATTTTTGAACGTCAGTTCACATTTGTAGGTGGATCATCAGTGTTAGAGCTAAAATTAGCATGTTTAAAGTGATTTTCATGCTTCCAGGGGCTCGGGAAGTTAATTAAATACCATTTGTAGGCATTTAATGTTCGAGCAAAAACGGCTGATTTTCGACAAAAGAGATAACACCCCCCCATTACGTCATGCTTCAGAAATGTGGAAAATGGTCCGTTTTCAAATGTTTTATTTTTGAACGTCAGTTCACATTTGTAGGTGGATCATCAGTGTTAGAGCTAAAATTAGCATGTTTAAAGTGATTTTCATGCTTCCAGGGGCTCGGGAAGTTAATTAAATACCATTTGGAGGCATTTAATGTTCGAGCAAAAACGGCTGATTTTCGACAAAAGAGATAACACCCCCCCATTACGTCATGCTTCAGAAATGTGGAAAATGGTCCGTTTTCAAATGTTTTATTTTTGAACGTCAGTTCACATTTGTAGGTGGATCATCAGTGTTAGAGCTAAAATTAGCATGTTTAAAGTGATTTTCATGCTTCCAGGGGCCCAAAACACAAGATTTATGGAATGGTTAAAAGTGCATGAAAATGGCCAATTTACTCACTCTGAGTTCTCAAAAAGGGTTTCTTCACCCCGGGAAGTTAATTAAATACCATTTGGAGGCATTTAATGTTCGAGCAAAAACGGCTGATTTTCGACAAAAGAGATAACACCCCCCCATTACGTCATGCTTCAGAAATGTGGAAAATGGTCCGTTTTCAAATGTTTTATTTTTGAACGTCAGTTCACATTTGTAGGTGGATCATCAGTGTTAGAGCTAAAATTAGCATGTTTAAAGTGATTTTCATGCTTCCAGGGGCTCGGGAAGTTAATTAAATACCATTTGGAGGCATTTAATGTTCGAGCAAAAACGGCTGATTTTCGACAAAAGAGATAACACCCCCCCATTACGTCATGCTTCAGAAATGTGGAAAATGGTCCGTTTTCAAATGTTTTATTTTTGAACGTCAGTTCACATTTGTAGGTGGATCATCAGTGTTAGAGCTAAAATTAGCATGTTTAAAGTGATTTTCATGCTTCCAGGGGCTCGGGAAGTTAATTAAATACCATTTGGAGGCATTTAATGTTCGAGCAAAAACGGCTGATTTTCGACAAAAGAGATAACACCCCCCATTACGTCATGCTTCAGAAATGTGGAAAATGGTCCGTTTTCAAATGTTTTATTTTTGAACGTCAGTTCACATTTGTAGGTGGATCATCAGTGTTAGAGCTAAAATTAGCATGTTTAAAGTGATTTTCATGCTTTCAGGGGCCCAAAACACAAGATTTATGGAATGGTTAAAAGTGCATGAAAATGGCCAATTTACTCACTCTGAGTTCTCAAAAAGGGTTTCTTCACCCCGGGAAGTTAATTAAATACCATTTGGAGGCATTTAATGTTCGAGCAAAAACGGCTGATTTTCGACAAAAGAGATAACACCCCCCCATTACGTCATGCTTCAGAAATGTGGAAAATGGTCCGTTTTCAAATGTTTTATTTTTGAACGTCAGTTCACATTTGTAGGTGGATCATCAGTGTTAGAGCTAAAATTAGCATGTTTAAAGTGATTTTCATGCTTCCAGGGGCCCAAAACACTAGATTTATGGAATGGTTAAAAGTGCATGAAAATGGCCAATTTACTCACTCTGAGTTCTCAAAAAGGGTTTCTTCACCCCGGGAAGTTAATTAAATACCATTTGGAGGCATTTAATGTTCGAGCAAAAACGGCTGATTTTCGACAAAAGAGATAACACCCCCCCATTACGTCATGCTTCAGAAATGTGGAAAATGGTCCGTTTTCAAATGTTTTATTTTTGAACGTCAGTTCACATTTGTAGGTGGATCATCAGTGTTAGAGCTAAAATTAGCATGTTTAAAGTGATTTTCATGCTTCCAGGGGCCCAAAACACAAGATTTATGGAATGGTTAAAAGTGCATGAAAATGGCCAATTTACTCACTCTGAGTTCTCAAAAAGGGTTTCTTCACCCCGGGAAGTTAATTAAATACCATTTGGAGGCATTTAATGTTCGAGCAAAAACGGCTGATTTTCGACAAAAGAGATAACACCCCCCCATTACGTCATGCTTCAGAAATGTGGAAAATGGTCCGTTTTCAAATGTTTTATTTTTGAACGTCAGTTCACATTTGTAGGTGGATCATCAGTGTTAGAGCTAAAATTAGCATGTTTAAAGTGATTTTCATGCTTCCAGGGGCTCGGGAAGTTAATTAAATACCATTTGGAGGCATTTAATGTTCGAGCAAAAACGGCTGATTTTCGACAAAAGAGATAACACCCCCCCATTACGTCATGCTTCAGAAATGTGGAAAATGGTCCGTTTTCAAATGTTTTATTTTTGAACGTCAGTTCACATTTGTAGGTGGATCATCAGTGTTAGAGCTAAAATTAGCATGTTTAAAGTGATTTTCATGCTTCCAGGGGCTCGGGAAGTTAATTAAATACCATTTGGAGGCATTTAATGTTCGAGCAAAAACGGCTGATTTTCGACAAAAGAGATAACACCCCCCCATTACGTCATGCTTCAGAAATGTGGAAAATGGTCCGTTTTCAAATGTTTTATTTTTGAACGTCAGTTCACATTTGTAGGTGGATCATCAGTGTTAGAGCTAAAATTAGCATGTTTAAAGTGATTTTCATGCTTCCAGGGGCCCAAAACACAAGATTTATGGAATGGTTAAAAGTGCATGAAAATGGCCAATTTACTCACTCTGAGTTCTCAAAAAGGGTTTCTTCACCCCGGGAAGTTAATTAAATACCATTTGGAGGCATTTAATGTTCGAGCAAAAACGGCTGATTTTCGACAAAAGAGATAACACCCCCCCATTACGTCATGCTTCAGAAATGTGGAAAATGGTCCGTTTTCAAATGTTTTATTTTTGAACGTCAGTTCACATTTGTAGGTGGATCATCAGTGTTAGAGCTAAAATTAGCATGTTTAAAGTGATTTTCATGCTTCCAGGGGCTCGGGAAGTTAATTAAATACCATTTGGAGGCATTTAATGTTCGAGCAAAAACGGCTGATTTTCGACAAAAGAGATAACACCCCCCCATTACGTCATGCTTCAGAAATGTGGAAAATGGTCCGTTTTCAAATGTTTTATTTTTGAACGTCAGTTCACATTTGTAGGTGGATCATCAGTGTTAGAGCTAAAATTAGCATGTTTAAAGTGATTTTCATGCTTCCAGGGGCTCGGGAAGTTAATTAAATACCATTTGGAGGCATTTAATGTTCGAGCAAAAACGGCTGATTTTCGACAAAAGAGATAACACCCCCCCATTACGTCATGCTTCAGAAATGTGGAAAATGGTCCGTTTTCAAATGTTTTATTTTTGAACGTCAGTTCACATTTGTAGGTGGATCATCAGTGTTAGAGCTAAAATTAGCATGTTTAAAGTGATTTTCATGCTTCCAGGGGCTCGGGAAGTTAATTAAATACCATTTGGAGGCATTTAATGTTCGAGCAAAAACGGCTGATTTTCGACAAAAGAGATAACACCCCCCCATTACGTCATGCTTCAGAAATGTGGAAAATGGTCCGTTTTCAAATGTTTTATTTTTGAACGTCAGTTCACATTTGTAGGTGGATCATCAGTGTTAGAGCTAAAATTAGCATGTTTAAAGTGATTTTCATGCTTCCAGGGGCTCGGGAAGTTAATTAAATACCATTTGGAGGCATTTAATGTTCGAGCAAAAACGGCTGATTTTCGACAAAAGAGATAACACCCCCCCATTACGTCATGCTTCAGAAATGTGGAAAATGGTCCGTTTTCGAATGTTTTATTTTTGAACGTCAGTTCACATTTGTAGGTGGATCATCAGTGTTAGAGCTAAAATTAGCATGTTTAAAGTGATTTTCATGCTTCCAGGGGCCCAAAACACAAGATTTATGGAATGGTTAAAAGTGCATGAAAATGGCCAATTTACTCACTCTGAGTTCTCAAAAAGGGTTTCTTCACCCCGGGAAGTTAATTAAATACCATTTGGAGGCATTTAATGTTCGAGCAAAAACGGCTGATTTTCGACAAAAGAGATAACACCCCCCCATTACGTCATGCTTCAGAAATGTGGAAAATGGTCCGTTTTCAAATGTTTTATTTTTGAACGTCAGTTCACATTTGTAGGTGGATCATCAGTGTTAGAGCTAAAATTAGCATGTTTAAAGTGATTTTCATGCTTCCAGGGGCTCGGGAAGTTAATTAAATACCATTTGGAGGCATTTAATGTTCGAGCAAAAACGGCTGATTTTCGACAAAAGAGATAACACCCCTCCATTACGTCATGCTTCAGAAATGTGGAAAATGGTCCGTTTTCAAATGTTTTATTTTTGAACGTCAGTTCACATTTGTAGGTGGATCATCAGTGTTAGAGCTAAAATTAGCATGTTTAAAGTGATTTTCATGCTTCCAGGGGCCCAAAACACAAGATTTATGGAATGGTTAAAAGTGCATGAAAATGGCCAATTTACTCACTCTGAGTTCTCAAAAAGGGTTTCTTCACCCCGGGAAGTTAATTAAATACCATTTGGAGGCATTTAATGTTCGAGCAAAAACGGCTGATTTTCGACAAAAGAGATAACACCCCCCCATTACGTCATGCTTCAGAAATGTGGAAAATGGTCCGTTTTCAAATGTTTTATTTTTGAACGTCAGTTCACATTTGTAGGTGGATCATCAGTGTTAGAGCTAAAATTAGCATGTTTAAAGTGATTTTCATGCTTCCAGGGGCTCGGGAAGTTAATTAAATACCATTTGGAGGCATTTAATGTTCGAGCAAAAACGGCTGATTTTCGACAAAAGAGATAACACCCCCCCATTACGTCATGCTTCAGAAATGTGGAAAATGGTCCGTTTTCAAATGTTTTATTTTTGAACGTCAGTTCACATTTGTAGGTGGATCATCAGTGTTAGAGCTAAAATTAGCATGTTTAAAGTGATTTTCATGCTTCCAGGGGCTCGGGAAGTTAATTAAATACCATTTGGAGGCATTTAATGTTCGAGCAAAAACGGCTGATTTTCGACAAAAGAGATAACACCCCCCCATTACGTCATGCTTCAGAAATGTGGAAAATGGTCCGTTTTCAAATGTTTTATTTTTGAACGTCAGTTCACATTTGTAGGTGGATCATCAGTGTTAGAGCTAAAATTAGCATGTTTAAAGTGATTTTCATGCTTCCAGGGGCCCAAAACACAAGATTTATGGAATGGTTAAAAGTGCATGAAAATGGCCAATTTACTCACTCTGAGTTCTCAAAAAGGGTTTCTTCACCCCGGGAAGTTAATTAAATACCATTTGGAGGCATTTAATGTTCGTGCAAAAACGGCTGATTTTCGACAAAAGAAATAACACCCCCCCATTACGTCATGCTTCAGAAATGTGGAAAATGGTCCGTTTTCAAATGTTTTATTTTTGAACGTCAGTTCACATTTGTAGGTGGATCATCAGTGTTAGAGCTAAAATTAGCATGTTTAAAGTGATTTTCATGCTTCCAGGGGCTCGGGAAGTTAATTAAATACCATTTGGAGGCATTTAATGTTCGAGCAAAAACGGCTGATTTTCGACAAAAGAGATAACACCCCCCCATTACGTCATGCTTCAGAAATGTGGAAAATGGTCCGTTTTCAAATGTTTTATTTTTGAACGTCAGTTCACATTTGTAGGTGGATCATCAGTGTTAGAGCTAAAATTAGCATGTTTAAAGTGATTTTCATGCTTCCAGGGGCTCGGGAAGTTAATTAAATACCATTTGGAGGCATTTAATGTTCGAGCAAAAACGGCTGATTTTCGACAAAAGAGATAACACCCCCCCATTACGTCATGCTTCAGAAATGTGGAAAATGGTCCGTTTTCAAATGTTTTATTTTTGAACGTCAGTTCACATTTGTAGGTGGATCATCAGTGTTAGAGCTAAAATTAGCATGTTTAAAGTGATTTTCATGCTTCCAGGGGCTCGGGAAGTTAATTAAATACCATTTGGAGGCATTTAATGTTCGAGCAAAAACGGCTGATTTTCGACAAAAGAGATAACACCCCCCCATTACGTCATGCTTCAGAAATGTGGAAAATGGTCCGTTTTCAAATGTTTTATTTTTGAACGTCAGTTCACATTTGTAGGTGGATCATCAGTGTTAGAGCTAAAATTAGCATGTTTAAAGTGATTTTCATGCTTCCAGGGGCTCGGGAAGTTAATTAAATACCATTTGGAGGCATTTAATGTTCGAGCAAAAACGGATGATTTTCGACAAAATCGATAACACCCCCCCCATTACGTCATGCTTCAGAAATGTGGAAAATGGTCCGTTTTCAAATGTTTTATTTTTGAACGTCAGTTCACATTTGTAGGTGGATCATCAGTGTTAGAGCTAAAATTAGCATGTTTAAAGTGATTTTCATGCTTCCAGGGGCCCAAAACACAAGATTTATGGAATGGTTAAAAGTGCATGAAAATGGCCAATTTACTCACTCTGAGTTCTCAAAAAGGGTTTCTTCACCCCGGGAAGTTAATTAAATACCATTTGGAGGCATTTAATGTTCGAGCAAAAACGGCTGATTTTCGACAAAAGAGATAACACCCCCCCATTACGTCATGCTTCAGAAATGTGGAAAATGGTCCGTTTTCAAATGTTTTATTTTTGAACGTCAGTTCACATTTGTAGGTGGATCATCAGTGTTAGAGCTAAAATTAGCATGTTTAAAGTGATTTTCATGCTTCCAGGGGCTCGGGAAGTTAATTAAATACCATTTGGAGGCATTTAATGTTCGAGCAAAAACGGCTGATTTTCGACAAAAGAGATAACACCCCCCCATTACGTCATGCTTCAGAAATGTGGAAAATGGTCAGTTTTCAAATGTTTTATTTTTGAACGTCAGTTCACATTTGTAGGTGGATCATCAGTGTTAGAGCTAAAATTAGCATGTTTAAAGTGATTTCCATGCTTCCAGGGGCTCGGGAAGTTAATTAAATACCATTTGGAGGCATTTAATGTTCGAGCAAAAACGGCTGATTTTCGACAAAAGAGATAACACCCCCCCATTACGTCATGCTTCAGAAATGTGGAAAATGGTCCGTTTTCAAATGTTTTATTTTTGAACGTCAGTTCACATTTGTAGGTGGATCATCAGTGTTAGAGCTAAAATTAGCATGTTTAAAGTGATTTTCATGCTTCCAGGGGCCCAAAACACAAGATTTATGGAATGGTTAAAAGTGCATGAAAATGGCCAATTTACTCACTCTGAGTTCTCAAAAAGGGTTTCTTCACCCCGGGAAGTTAATTAAATACCATTTGGAGGCATTTAATGTTCGAGCAAAAACGGCTGATTTTCGACAAAAGAGATAACACCCCCCCATTACGTCATGCTTCAGAAATGTGGAAAATGGTCCGTTTTCAAATGTTTTATTTTTGAACGTCAGTTCACATTTGTAGGTGGATCATCAGTGTTAGAGCTAAAATTAGCATGTTTAAAGTGATTTTCATGCTTCCAGGGGCTCGGGAAGTTAATTAAATACCATTTGGAGGCATTTAATGTTCGAGCAAAAACGGCTGATTTTCGACAAAAGAGATAACACCCCCCCATTACGTCATGCTTCAGAAATGTGGAAAATGGTCCGTTTTCAAATGTTTTATTTTTGAACGTCAGTTCACATTTGTAGGTGGATCATCAGTGTTAGAGCTAAAATTAGCATGTTTAAAGTGATTTTCATGCTTCCAGGGGCTCGGGAAGTTAATTAAATACCATTTGGAGGCATTTAATGTTCGAGCAAAAACGGCTGATTTTCGACAAAAGAGATAACACCCCCCCATTACGTCATGCTTCAGAAATGTGGAAAATGGTCCGTTTTCAAATGTTTTATTTTTGAACGTCAGTTCACATTTGTAGGTGGATCATCAGTGTTAGAGCTAAAATTAGCATGTTTAAAGTGATTTTCATGCTTTCAGGGGCTCGGGAAGTTAATTAAATACCATTTGGAGGCATTTAATGTTCGAGCAAAAACGGCTGATTTTCGACAAAAGAGATAACACCCCCCATTACGTCATGCTTCAGAAATGTGGAAAATGGTCCGTTTTCAAATGTTTTATTTTTGAACGTCAGTTCACATTTGTAGGTGGATCATCAGTGTTAGAGCTAAAATTAGCATGTTTAAAGTGATTTTCATGCTTCCAGGGGCTCGGGAAGTTAATTAAATACCATTTGGAGGCATTTAATGTTCGAGCAAAAACGGCTGATTTTCGACAAAAGAGATAACACCCCCCCATTACGTCATGCTTCAGAAATGTGGAAAATGGTCCGTTTTCAAATGTTTTATTTTTGAACGTCAGTTCACATTTGTAGGTGGATCATCAGTGTTAGAGCTAAAATTAGCATGTTTAAAGTGATTTTCATGCTTCCAGGGGCCCAAAACACAAGATTTATGGAATGGTTAAAAGTGCATGAAAATGGCCAATTTACTCACTCTGAGTTCTCAAAAAGGGTTTCTTCACCCCGGGAAGTTAATTAAATACCATTTGGAGGCATTTAATGTTCGAGCAAAAACGGCTGATTTTCGACAAAAGAGATAACACCCCCCCATTACGTCATGCTTCAGAAATGTGGAAAATGGTCCGTTTTCAAATGTTTTATTTTTGAACGTCAGTTCACATTTGTAGGTGGATCATCAGTGTTAGAGCTAAAATTAGCATGTTTAAAGTGAGATTTTCATGCTTCCAGGGGCCCAAAACACAAGATTTATGGAATGGTTAGAAGTGCATGAAAATGGCCAATTTACTCACTCTGAGTTCTCAAAAAGGGTTTCTTCACCCCGGGAAGTTAATTAAATACCATTTGGAGGCATTTAATGTTCGAGCAAAAACAGCTGATTTTCGACAAAAGAGATAACACCCCCCCATTACGTCATGCTTCAGAAATGTGGAAAATGGTCCGTTTTCAAATGTTTTATTTTTGAACGTCAGTTCACATTTGTAGGTGGATCATCAGTGTTAGAGCTAAAATTAGCATGTTTAAAGTGATTTTCATGCTTCCAGGGGCCCAAAACACAAGATTTATGGAATGGTTAAAAGTGCATGAAAATGGCCAATTTACTCACTCTGAGTTCTCAAAAAGGGTTTCTTCACCCCGGGAAGTTAATTAAATACCATTTGGAGGCATTTAATGTTCGAGCAAAACGGCTGATTTTCGACAAAAGAGATAACACCCCCCCATTACGTCATGCTTCAGAAATGTGGAAAATGGTCCGTTTTCAAATGTTTTATTTTTGAACGTCAGTTCACATTTGTAGGTGGATCATCAGTGTTAGAGCTAAAATTAGCATGTTTAAAGTGATTTTCATGCTTCCAGGGGCTCGGGAAGTTAATTAAATACCATTTGTAGGCATTTAATGTTCGAGCAAAAACGGCTGATTTTCGACAAAAGAGATAACACCCCCCCATTACGTCATGCTTCAGAAATGTGGAAAATGGTCCGTTTTCAAATGTTTTATTTTTGAACGTCAGTTCACATTTGTAGGTGGATCATCAGTGTTAGAGCTAAAATTAGCATGTTTAAAGTGATTTTCATGCTTCCAGGGGCTCGGGAAGTTAATTAAATACCATTTGGAGGCATTTAATGTTCGAGCAAAAACGGCTGATTTTCGACAAAAGAGATAACACCCCCCCATTACGTCATGCTTCAGAAATGTGGAAAATGGTCCGTTTTCAAATGTTTTATTTTTGAACGTCAGTTCACATTTGTAGGTGGATCATCAGTGTTAGAGCTAAAATTAGCATGTTTAAAGTGATTTTCATGCTTCCAGGGGCCCAAAACACAAGATTTATGGAATGGTTAAAAGTGCATGAAAATGGCCAATTTACTCACTCTGAGTTCTCAAAAAGGGTTTCTTCACCCCGGGAAGTTAATTAAATACCATTTGGAGGCATTTAATGTTCGAGCAAAAACGGCTGATTTTCGACAAAAGAGATAACACCCCCCCATTACGTCATGCTTCAGAAATGTGGAAAATGGTCCGTTTTCAAATGTTTTATTTTTGAACGTCAGTTCACATTTGTAGGTGGATCATCAGTGTTAGAGCTAAAATTAGCATGTTTAAAGTGATTTTCATGCTTCCAGGGGCTCGGGAAGTTAATTAAATACCATTTGGAGGCATTTAATGTTCGAGCAAAAACGGCTGATTTTCGACAAAAGAGATAACACCCCCCCATTACGTCATGCTTCAGAAATGTGGAAAATGGTCCGTTTTCAAATGTTTTATTTTTGAACGTCAGTTCACATTTGTAGGTGGATCATCAGTGTTAGAGCTAAAATTAGCATGTTTAAAGTGATTTTCATGCTTCCAGGGGCTCGGGAAGTTAATTAAATACCATTTGGAGGCATTTAATGTTCGAGCAAAAACGGCTGATTTTCGACAAAAGAGATAACACCCCCCCATTACGTCATGCTTCAGAAATGTGGAAAATGGTCCGTTTTCAAATGTTTTATTTTTGAACGTCAGTTCACATTTGTAGGTGGATCATCAGTGTTAGAGCTAAAATTAGCATGTTTAAAGTGATTTTCATGCTTCCAGGGGCTCGGGAAGTTAATTAAATACCATTTGTAGGCATTTAATGTTCGAGCAAAAACGGCTGATTTTCGACAAAAGAGATAACACCCCCCCATTACGTCATGCTTCAGAAATGTGGAAAATGGTCCGTTTTCAAATGTTTTATTTTTGAACGTCAGTTCACATTTGTAGGTGGATCATCAGTGTTAGAGCTAAAATTAGCATGTTTAAAGTGATTTTCATGCTTCCAGGGGCTCGGGAAGTTAATTAAATACCATTTGGAGGCATTTAATGTTCGAGCAAAAACGGCTGATTTTCGACAAAAGAGATAACACCCCCCCATTACGTCATGCTTCAGAAATGTGGAAAATGGTCCGTTTTCAAATGTTTTATTTTTGAACGTCAGTTCACATTTGTAGGTGGATCATCAGTGTTAGAGCTAAAATTAGCATGTTTAAAGTGATTTTCATGCTTCCAGGGGCCCAAAACACAAGATTTATGGAATGGTTAAAAGTGCATGAAAATGGCCAATTTACTCACTCTGAGTTCTCAAAAAGGGTTTCTTCACCCCGGGAAGTTAATTAAATACCATTTGGAGGCATTTAATGTTCGAGCAAAAACGGCTGATTTTCGACAAAAGAGATAACACCCCCCCATTACGTCATGCTTCAGAAATGTGGAAAATGGTCCGTTTTCAAATGTTTTATTTTTGAACGTCAGTTCACATTTGTAGGTGGATCATCAGTGTTAGAGCTAAAATTAGCATGTTTAAAGTGATTTTCATGCTTCCAGGGGCTCGGGAAGTTAATTAAATACCATTTGGAGGCATTTAATGTTCGAGCAAAAACGGCTGATTTTCGACAAAAGAGATAACACCCCCCATTACGTCATGCTTCAGAAATGTGGAAAATGGTCCGTTTTCAAATGTTTTATTTTTGAACGTCAGTTCACATTTGTAGGTGGATCATCAGTGTTAGAGCTAAAATTAGCATGTTTAAAGTGATTTTCATGCTTCCAGGGGCCCAAAACACAAGATTTATGGAATGGTTAAAAGTGCATGAAAATGGCCAATTTACTCACTCTGAGTTCTCAAAAAGGGTTTCTTCACCCCGGGAAGTTAATTAAATACCATTTGGAGGCATTTAATGTTCGAGCAAAAACGGCTGATTTTCGACAAAAGAGATAACACCCCCCCATTACGTCATGCTTCAGAAATGTGGAAAATGGTCCGTTTTCAAATGTTTTATTTTTGAACGTCAGTTCACATTTGTAGGTGGATCATCAGTGTTAGAGCTAAAATTAGCATGTTTAAAGTGATTTTCATGCTTCCAGGGGCCCAAAACACAAGATTTATGGAATGGTTAAAAGTGCATGAAAATGGCCAATTTACTCACTCTGAGTTCTCAAAAAGGGTTTCTTCACCCCGGGAAGTTAATTAAATACCATTTGGAGGCATTTAATGTTCGAGCAAAAACGGCTGATTTTCGACAAAAGAGATAACACCCCCCCATTACGTCATGCTTCAGAAATGTGGAAAATGGTCCGTTTTCAAATGTTTTATTTTTGAACGTCAGTTCACATTTGTAGGTGGATCATCAGTGTTAGAGCTAAAATTAGCATGTTTAAAGTGATTTTCATGCTTCCAGGGGCTCGGGAAGTTAATTAAATACCATTTGGAGGCATTTAATGTTCGAGCAAAAACGGCTGATTTTCGACAAAAGAGATAACACCCCCCCATTACGTCATGCTTCAGAAATGTGGAAAATGGTCCGTTTTCAAATGTTTTATTTTTGAACGTCAGTTCACATTTGTAGGTGGATCATCAGTGTTAGAGCTAAAATTAGCATGTTTAAAGTGATTTTCATGCTTCCAGGGGCTCGGGAAGTTAATTAAATACCATTTGGAGGCATTTAATGTTCGAGCAAAAACGGCTGATTTTCGACAAAAGAGATAACACCCCCCCATTACGTCATGCTTCAGAAATGTGGAAAATGGTCCGTTTTCAAATGTTTTATTTTTGAACGTCAGTTCACATTTGTAGGTGGATCATCAGTGTTAGAGCTAAAATTAGCATGTTTAAAGTGATTTTCATGCTTCCAGGGGCCCAAAACACAAGATTTATGGAATGGTTAAAAGTGCATGAAAATGGCCAATTTACTCACTCTGAGTTCTCAAAAAGGGTTTCTTCACCCCGGGAAGTTAATTAAATACCATTTGGAGGCATTTAATGTTCGAGCAAAAACGGCTGATTTTCGACAAAAGAGATAACACCCCCCCATTACGTCATGCTTCAGAAATGTGGAAAATGGTCCGTTTTCAAATGTTTTATTTTTGAACGTCAGTTCACATTTGTAGGTGGATCATCAGTGTTAGAGCTAAAATTAGCATGTTTAAAGTGATTTTCATGCTTCCAGGGGCTCGGGAAGTTAATTAAATACCATTTGGAGGCATTTAATGTTCGAGCAAAAACGGCTGATTTTCGACAAAAGAGATAACACCCCCCCATTACGTCATGCTTCAGAAATGTGGAAAATGGTCCGTTTTCAAATGTTTTATTTTTGAACGTCAGTTCACATTTGTAGGTGGATCATCAGTGTTAGAGCTAAAATTAGCATGTTTAAAGTGATTTTCATGCTTCCAGGGGCCCAAAACACAAGATTTATGGAATGGTTAAAAGTGCATGAAAATGGCCAATTTACTCACTCTGAGTTCTCAAAAAGGGTTTCTTCACCCCGGGAAGTTAATTAAATACCATTTGGAGGCATTTAATGTTCGAGCAAAAACGGCTGATTTTCGACAAAAGAGATAACACCCCCCCATTACGTCATGCTTCAGAAATGTGGAAAATGGTCCGTTTTCAAATGTTTTATTTTTGAACGTCAGTTCACATTTGTAGGTGGATCATCAGTGTTAGAGCTAAAATTAGCATGTTTAAAGTGATTTTCATGCTTCCAGGGGCTCGGGAAGTTAATTAAATACCATTTGGAGGCATTTAATGTTCGAGCAAAAACGGCTGATTTTCGACAAAAGAGATAACACCCCTCCATTACGTCATGCTTCAGAAATGTGGAAAATGGTCCGTTTTCAAATGTTTTATTTTTGAACGTCAGTTCACATTTGTAGGTGGATCATCAGTGTTAGAGCTAAAATTAGCATGTTTAAAGTGATTTTCATGCTTCCAGGGGCCCAAAACACAAGATTTATGGAATGGTTAAAACTGCATGAAAATGGCCAATTTACTCACTCTGAGTTCTCAAAAAGGGTTTCTTCACCCCGGGAAGTTAATTAAATACCATTTGGAGGCATTTAATGTTCGAGCAAAAACGGCTGATTTTCGACAAAAGAGATAACACCCCCCCATTACGTCATGCTTCAGAAATGTGGAAAATGGTCCGTTTTCAAATGTTTTATTTTTGAACGTCAGTTCACATTTGTAGGTGGATCATCAGTGTTAGAGCTAAAATTAGCATGTTTAAAGTGATTTTCATGCTTCCAGGGGCTCGGGAAGTTAATTAAATACCATTTGGAGGCATTTAATGTTCGAGCAAAAACGGCTGATTTTCGACAAAAGAGATAACACCCCCCCATTACGTCATGCTTCAGAAATGTGGAAAATGGTCCGTTTTCAAATGTTTTATTTTTGAACGTCAGTTCACATTTGTAGGTGGATCATCAGTGTTAGAGCTAAAATTAGCATGTTTAAAGTGATTTTCATGCTTCCAGGGGCTCGGGAAGTTAATTAAATACCATTTGGAGGCATTTAATGTTCGAGCAAAAACGGCTGATTTTCGACAAAAGAGATAACACCCCCCCATTACGTCATGCTTCAGAAATGTGGAAAATGGTCCGTTTTCAAATGTTTTATTTTTGAACGTCAGTTCACATTTGTAGGTGGATCATCAGTGTTAGAGCTAAAATTAGCATGTTTAAAGTGATTTTCATGCTTCCAGGGGCCCAAAACACAAGATTTATGGAATGGTTAAAAGTGCATGAAAATGGCCAATTTACTCACTCTGAGTTCTCAAAAAGGGTTTCTTCACCCCGGGAAGTTAATTAAATACCATTTGGAGGCATTTAATGTTCGAGCAAAAACGGCTGATTTTCGACAAAAGAGATAACACCCCCCCATTACGTCATGCTTCAGAAATGTGGAAAATGGTCCGTTTTCAAATGTTTTATTTTTGAACGTCAGTTCACATTTGTAGGTGGATCATCAGTGTTAGAGCTAAAATTAGCATGTTTAAAGTGATTTTCATGCTTCCAGGGGCTCGGGAAGTTAATTAAATACCATTTGGAGGCATTTAATGTTCGAGCAAAAACGGCTGATTTTCGACAAAAGAGATAACACCCCCCCATTACGTCATGCTTCAGAAATGTGGAAAATGGTCCGTTTTCAAATGTTTTATTTTTGAACGTCAGTTCACATTTGTAGGTGGATCATCAGTGTTAGAGCTAAAATTAGCATGTTTAAAGTGATTTTCATGCTTCCAGGGGCTCGGGAAGTTAATTAAATACCATTTGGAGGCATTTAATGTTCGAGCAAAAACGGCTGATTTTCGACAAAAGAGATAACACCCCCCCATTACGTCATGCTTCAGAAATGTGGAAAATGGTCCGTTTTCAAATGTTTTATTTTTGAACGTCAGTTCACATTTGTAGGTGGATCATCAGTGTTAGAGCTAAAATTAGCATGTTTAAAGTGATTTTCATGCTTCCAGGGGCTCGGGAAGTTAATTAAATACCATTTGGAGGCATTTAATGTTCGAGCAAAAACGGCTGATTTTCGACAAAAGAGATAACACCCCCCCATTACGTCATGCTTCAGAAATGTGGAAAATGGTCCGTTTTCAAATGTTTTATTTTTGAACGTCAGTTCACATTTGTAGGTGGATCATCAGTGTTAGAGCTAAAATTAGCATGTTTAAAGTGATTTTCATGCTTCCAGGGGCTCGGGAAGTTAATTAAATACCATTTGGAGGCATTTAATGTTCGAGCAAAAACGGCTGATTTTCGACAAAAGAGATAACACCCCCCCATTACGTCATGCTTCAGAAATGTGGAAAATGGTCCGTTTTCGAATGTTTTATTTTTGAACGTCAGTTCACATTTGTAGGTGGATCATCAGTGTTAGAGCTAAAATTAGCATGTTTAAAGTGATTTTCATGCTTCCAGGGGCCCAAAACACAAGATTTATGGAATGGTTAAAAGTGCATGAAAATGGCCAATTTACTCACTCTGAGTTCTCAAAAAGGGTTTCTTCACCCCGGGAAGTTAATTAAATACCATTTGGAGGCATTTAATGTTCGAGCAAAAACGGCTGATTTTCGACAAAAGAGATAACACCCCCCCATTACGTCATGCTTCAGAAATGTGGAAAATGGTCCGTTTTCAAATGTTTTATTTTTGAACGTCAGTTCACATTTGTAGGTGGATCATCAGTGTTAGAGCTAAAATTAGCATGTTTAAAGTGATTTTCATGCTTCCAGGGGCTCGGGAAGTTAATTAAATACCATTTGGAGGCATTTAATGTTCGAGCAAAAACGGCTGATTTTCGACAAAAGAGATAACACCCCTCCATTACGTCATGCTTCAGAAATGTGGAAAATGGTCCGTTTTCAAATGTTTTATTTTTGAACGTCAGTTCACATTTGTAGGTGGATCATCAGTGTTAGAGCTAAAATTAGCATGTTTAAAGTGATTTTCATGCTTCCAGGGGCCCAAAACACAAGATTTATGGAATGGTTAAAAGTGCATGAAAATGGCCAATTTACTCACTCTGAGTTCTCAAAAAGGGTTTCTTCACCCCGGGAAGTTAATTAAATACCATTTGGAGGCATTTAATGTTCGAGCAAAAACGGCTGATTTTCGACAAAAGAGATAACACCCCCCCATTACGTCATGCTTCAGAAATGTGGAAAATGGTCCGTTTTCAAATGTTTTATTTTTGAACGTCAGTTCACATTTGTAGGTGGATCATCAGTGTTAGAGCTAAAATTAGCATGTTTAAAGTGATTTTCATGCTTCCAGGGGCTCGGGAAGTTAATTAAATACCATTTGGAGGCATTTAATGTTCGAGCAAAAACAGCTGATTTTCGACAAAAGAGATAACACCCCCCCATTACGTCATGCTTCAGAAATGTGGAAAATGGTCCGTTTTCAAATGTTTTATTTTTGAACGTCAGTTCACATTTGTAGGTGGATCATCAGTGTTAGAGCTAAAATTAGCATGTTTAAAGTGATTTTCATGCTTCCAGGGGCTCGGGAAGTTAATTAAATACCATTTGGAGGCATTTAATGTTCGAGCAAAAACGGCTGATTTTCGACAAAAGAGATAACACCCCCCCATTACGTCATGCTTCAGAAATGTGGAAAATGGTCCGTTTTCAAATGTTTTATTTTTGAACGTCAGTTCACATTTGTAGGTGGATCATCAGTGTTAGAGCTAAAATTAGCATGTTTAAAGTGATTTTCATGCTTCCAGGGGCCCAAAACACAAGATTTATGGAATGGTTAAAAGTGCATGAAAATGGCCAATTTACTCACTCTGAGTTCTCAAAAAGGGTTTCTTCACCCCGGGAAGTTAATTAAATACCATTTGGAGGCATTTAATGTTCGAGCAAAAACGGCTGATTTTCGACAAAAGAGATAACACCCCCCCATTACGTCATGCTTCAGAAATGTGGAAAATGGTCCGTTTTCAAATGTTTTATTTTTGAACGTCAGTTCACATTTGTAGGTGGATCATCAGTGTTAGAGCTAAAATTAGCATGTTTAAAGTGATTTTCATGCTTCCAGGGGCTCGGGAAGTTAATTAAATACCATTTGGAGGCATTTAATGTTCGAGCAAAAACGGCTGATTTTCGACAAAAGAGATAACACCCCCCCATTACGTCATGCTTCAGAAATGTGGAAAATGGTCCGTTTTCAAATGTTTTATTTTTGAACGTCAGTTCACATTTGTAGGTGGATCATCAGTGTTAGAGCTAAAATTAGCATGTTTAAAGTGATTTTCATGCTTCCAGGGGCTCGGGAAGTTAATTAAATACCATTTGGAGGCATTTAATGTTCGAGCAAAAACGGCTGATTTTCGACAAAAGAGATAACACCCCCCCATTACGTCATGCTTCAGAAATGTGGAAAATGGTCCGTTTTCAAATGTTTTATTTTTGAACGTCAGTTCACATTTGTAGGTGGATCATCAGTGTTAGAGCTAAAATTAGCATGTTTAAAGTGATTTTCATGCTTCCAGGGGCTCGGGAAGTTAATTAAATACCATTTGGAGGCATTTAATGTTCGAGCAAAAACGGCTGATTTTCGACAAAAGAGATAACACCCCCCCATTACGTCATGCTTCAGAAATGTGGAAAATGGTCCGTTTTCAAATGTTTTATTTTTGAACGTCAGTTCACATTTGTAGGTGGATCATCAGTGTTAGAGCTAAAATTAGCATGTTTAAAGTGATTTTCATGCTTCCAGGGGCCCAAAACACAAGATTTATGGAATGGTTAAAAGTGCATGAAAATGGCCAATTTACTCACTCTGAGTTCTCAAAAAGGGTTTCTTCACCCCGGGAAGTTAATTAAATACCATTTGGAGGCATTTAATGTTCGAGCAAAAACGGCTGATTTTCGACAAAAGAGATAACACCCCCCCATTACGTCATGCTTCAGAAATGTGGAAAATGGTCCGTTTTCAAATGTTTTATTTTTGAACGTCAGTTCACATTTGTAGGTGGATCATCAGTGTTAGAGCTAAAATTAGCATGTTTAAAGTGATTTTCATGCTTCCAGGGGCTCGGGAAGTTAATTAAATACCATTTGGAGGCATTTAATGTTCGAGCAAAAACGGCTGATTTTCGACAAAAGAGATAACACCCCCCCATTACGTCATGCTTCAGAAATGTGGAAAATGGTCCGTTTTCAAATGTTTTATTTTTGAACGTCAGTTCACATTTGTAGGTGGATCATCAGTGTTAGAGCTAAAATTAGCATGTTTAAAGTGATTTTCATGCTTCCAGGGGCTCGGGAAGTTAATTAAATACCATTTGGAGGCATTTAATGTTCGAGCAAAAACGGCTGATTTTCGACAAAAGAGATAACACCCCCCCATTACGTCATGCTTCAGAAATGTGGAAAATGGTCCGTTTTCAAATGTTTTATTTTTGAACGTCAGTTCACATTTGTAGGTGGATCATCAGTGTTAGAGCTAAAATTAGCATGTTTAAAGTGATTTTCATGCTTCCAGGGGCTCGGGAAGTTAATTAAATACCATTTGGAGGCATTTAATGTTCGAGCAAAAACGGCTGATTTTCGACAAAAGAGATAACACCCCCCCGATTACGTCATGCTTCAGAAATGTGGAAAATGGTCCGTTTTCAAATGTTTTATTTTTGAACGTCAGTTCACATTTGTAGGTGGATCATCAGTGTTAGAGCTAAAATTAGCATGTTTAAAGTGATTTTCATGCTTCCAGGGGCCCAAAACACAAGATTTATGGAATGGTTAAAAGTGCATGAAAATGGCCAATTTACTCACTCTGAGTTCTCAAAAAGGGTTTCTTCACCCCGGGAAGTTAATTAAATACCATTTGGAGGCATTTAATGTTCGAGCAAAAACGGCTGATTTTCGACAAAAGAGATAACACCCCCCCATTACGTCATGCTTCAGAAATGTGGAAAATGGTCCGTTTTCAAATGTTTTATTTTTGAACGTCAGTTCACATTTGTAGGTGGATCATCAGTGTTAGAGCTAAAATTAGCATGTTTAAAGTGATTTTCATGCTTCCAGGGGCTCGGGAAGTTAATTAAATACCATTTGGAGGCATTTAATGTTCGAGCAAAAACGGCTGATTTTCGACAAAAGAGATAACACCCCCCCATTACGTCATGCTTCAGAAATGTGGAAAATGGTCAGTTTTCAAATGTTTTATTTTTGAACGTCAGTTCACATTTGTAGGTGGATCATCAGTGTTAGAGCTAAAATTAGCATGTTTAAAGTGATTTCCATGCTTCCAGGGGCTCGGGAAGTTAATTAAATACCATTTGGAGGCATTTAATGTTCGAGCAAAAACGGCTGATTTTCGACAAAAGAGATAACACCCCCCCATTACGTCATGCTTCAGAAATGTGGAAAATGGTCCGTTTTCAAATGTTTTATTTTTGAACGTCAGTTCACATTTGTAGGTGGATCATCAGTGTTAGAGCTAAAATTAGCATGTTTAAAGTGATTTTCATGCTTCCAGGGGCCCAAAACACAAGATTTATGGAATGGTTAAAAGTGCATGAAAATGGCCAATTTACTCACTCTGAGTTCTCAAAAAGGGTTTCTTCACCCCGGGAAGTTAATTAAATACCATTTGGAGGCATTTAATGTTCGAGCAAAAACGGCTGATTTTCGACAAAAGAGATAACACCCCCCCATTACGTCATGCTTCAGAAATGTGGAAAATGGTCCGTTTTCAAATGTTTTATTTTTGAACGTCAGTTCACATTTGTAGGTGGATCATCAGTGTTAGAGCTAAAATTAGCATGTTTAAAGTGATTTTCATGCTTCCAGGGGCTCGGGAAGTTAATTAAATACCATTTGGAGGCATTTAATGTTCGAGCAAAAACGGCTGATTTTCGACAAAAGAGATAACACCCCCCCATTACGTCATGCTTCAGAAATGTGGAAAATGGTCCGTTTTCAAATGTTTTATTTTTGAACGTCAGTTCACATTTGTAGGTGGATCATCAGTGTTAGAGCTAAAATTAGCATGTTTAAAGTGATTTTCATGCTTCCAGGGGCTCGGGAAGTTAATTAAATACCATTTGGAGGCATTTAATGTTCGAGCAAAAACGGCTGATTTTCGACAAAAGAGATAACACCCCCCCATTACGTCATGCTTCAGAAATGTGGAAAATGGTCCGTTTTCAAATGTTTTATTTTTGAACGTCAGTTCACATTTGTAGGTGGATCATCAGTGTTAGAGCTAAAATTAGCATGTTTAAAGTGATTTTCATGCTTTCAGGGGCTCGGGAAGTTAATTAAATACCATTTGGAGGCATTTAATGTTCGAGCAAAAACGGCTGATTTTCGACAAAAGAGATAACACCCCCCATTACGTCATGCTTCAGAAATGTGGAAAATGGTCCGTTTTCAAATGTTTTATTTTTGAACGTCAGTTCACATTTGTAGGTGGATCATCAGTGTTAGAGCTAAAATTAGCATGTTTAAAGTGATTTTCATGCTTCCAGGGGCTCGGGAAGTTAATTAAATACCATTTGGAGGCATTTAATGTTCGAGCAAAAACGGCTGATTTTCGACAAAAGAGATAACACCCCCCCATTACGTCATGCTTCAGAAATGTGGAAAATGGTCCGTTTTCAAATGTTTTATTTTTGAACGTCAGTTCACATTTGTAGGTGGATCATCAGTGTTAGAGCTAAAATTAGCATGTTTAAAGTGATTTTCATGCTTCCAGGGGCCCAAAACACAAGATTTATGGAATGGTTAAAAGTGCATGAAAATGGCCAATTTACTCACTCTGAGTTCTCAAAAAGGGTTTCTTCACCCCGGGAAGTTAATTAAATACCATTTGGAGGCATTTAATGTTCGAGCAAAAACGGCTGATTTTCGACAAAAGAGATAACACCCCCCCATTACGTCATGCTTCAGAAATGTGGAAAATGGTCCGTTTTCAAATGTTTTATTTTTGAACGTCAGTTCACATTTGTAGGTGGATCATCAGTGTTAGAGCTAAAATTAGCATGTTTAAAGTGATTTTCATGCTTCCAGGGGCCCAAAACACAAGATTTATGGAATGGTTAGAAGTGCATGAAAATGGCCAATTTACTCGCTCTGAGTTCTCAAAAAGGGTTTCTTCACCCCGGGAAGTTAATTAAATACCATTTGGAGGCATTTAATGTTCGAGCAAAAACGGCTGATTTTCGACAAAAGAGATAACACCCATCATTACGTCATGCTTCAGAAATGTGGAAAATGGTCCGTTTTCAAATGTTTTATTTTTGAACGTCAGTTCACATTTGTAGGTGGATCATCAGTGTTAGAGCTAAAATTAGCATGTTTAAAGTGATTTTCATGCTTCCAGGGGCCCAAAACACAAGATTTATGGAATGGTTAAAAGTGCATGAAAATGGCCAATTTACTCACTCTGAGTTCTCAAAAAGGGTTTCTTCACCCCGGGAAGTTAATTAAATACCATTTGGAGGCATTTAATGTTCGAGCAAAAACGGCTGATTTTCGACAAAAGAGATAACACCCCCCCATTACGTCATGCTTCAGAAATGTGGAAAATGGTCCGTTTTCAAATGTTTTATTTTTGAACGTCAGTTCACATTTGTAGGTGGATCATCAGTGTTAGAGCTAAAATTAGCATGTTTAAAGTGATTTTCATGCTTCCAGGGGCTCGGGAAGTTAATTAAATACCATTTGTAGGCATTTAATGTTCGAGCAAAAACGGCTGATTTTCGACAAAAGAGATAACACCCCCCCATTACGTCATGCTTCAGAAATGTGGAAAATGGTCCGTTTTCAAATGTTTTATTTTTGAACGTCAGTTCACATTTGTAGGTGGATCATCAGTGTTAGAGCTAAAATTAGCATGTTTAAAGTGATTTTCATGCTTCCAGGGGCTCGGGAAGTTAATTAAATACCATTTGGAGGCATTTAATGTTCGAGCAAAAACGGCTGATTTTCGACAAAAGAGATAACACCCCCCCATTACGTCATGCTTCAGAAATGTGGAAAATGGTCCGTTTTCAAATGTTTTATTTTTGAACGTCAGTTCACATTTGTAGGTGGATCATCAGTGTTAGAGCTAAAATTAGCATGTTTAAAGTGATTTTCATGCTTCCAGGGGCTCGGGAAGTTAATTAAATACCATTTGGAGGCATTTAATGTTCGAGCAAAAACGGCTGATTTTCGACAAAAGAGATAACACCCCCCCATTACGTCATGCTTCAGAAATGTGGAAAATGGTCCGTTTTCAAATGTTTTATTTTTGAACGTCAGTTCACATTTGTAGGTGGATCATCAGTGTTAGAGCTAAAATTAGCATGTTTAAAGTGATTTTCATGCTTTCAGGGGCTCGGGAAGTTAATTAAATACCATTTGGAGGCATTTAATGTTCGAGCAAAAACGGCTGATTTTCGACAAAAGAGATAACACCCCCCATTACGTCATGCTTCAGAAATGTGGAAAATGGTCCGTTTTCAAATGTTTTATTTTTGAACGTCAGTTCACATTTGTAGGTGGATCATCAGTGTTAGAGCTAAAATTAGCATGTTTAAAGTGATTTTCATGCTTCCAGGGGCTCGGGAAGTTAATTAAATACCATTTGGAGGCATTTAATGTTCGAGCAAAAACGGCTGATTTTCGACAAAAGAGATAACACCCCCCCATTACGTCATGCTTCAGAAATGTGGAAAATGGTCCGTTTTCAAATGTTTTATTTTTGAACGTCAGTTCACATTTGTAGGTGGATCATCAGTGTTAGAGCTAAAATTAGCATGTTTAAAGTGATTTTCATGCTTCCAGGGGCCCAAAACACAAGATTTATGGAATGGTTAAAAGTGCATGAAAATGGCCAATTTACTCACTCTGAGTTCTCAAAAAGGGTTTCTTCACCCCGGGAAGTTAATTAAATACCATTTGGAGGCATTTAATGTTCGAGCAAAAACGGCTGATTTTCGACAAAAGAGATAACACCCCCCCATTACGTCATGCTTCAGAAATGTGGAAAATGGTCCGTTTTCAAATGTTTTATTTTTGAACGTCAGTTCACATTTGTAGGTGGATCATCAGTGTTAGAGCTAAAATTAGCATGTTTAAAGTGATTTTCATGCTTCCAGGGGCCCAAAACACAAGATTTATGGAATGGTTAGAAGTGCATGAAAATGGCCAATTTATTCACTCTGAGTTCTCAAAAAGGGTTTCTTCACCCCGGGAAGTTAATTAAATACCATTTGGAGGCATTTAATGTTCGAGCAAAAACGGCTGATTTTCGACAAAAGAGATAACACCCCCCCATTACGTCATGCTTCAGAAATGTGGAAAATGGTCCGTTTTCAAATGTTTTATTTTTGAACGTCAGTTCACATTTGTAGGTGGATCATCAGTGTTAGAGCTAAAATTAGCATGTTTAAAGTGATTTTCATGCTTCCAGGGGCCCAAAACACAAGATTTATGGAATGGTTAAAAGTGCATGAAAATGGCCAATTTACTCACTCTTAGTTCTCAAAAAGGGTTTCTTCACCCCGGGAAGTTAATTAAATACCATTTGGAGGCATTTAATGTTCGAGCAAAAACGGCTGATTTTCGACAAAAGAGATAACACCCCCCCCATTACGTCATGCTTCAGAAATGTGGAAAATGGTCCGTTTTCAAATGTTTTATTTTTGAACGTCAGTTCACATTTGTAGGTGGATCATCAGTGTTAGAGCTAAAATTAGCATGTTTAAAGTGATTTTCATGCTTCCAGGGGCTCGGGAAGTTAATTAAATACCATTTGTAGGCATTTAATGTTCGAGCAAAAACGGCTGATTTTCGACAAAAGAGATAACACCCCCCCATTACGTCATGCTTCAGAAATGTGGAAAATGGTCCGTTTTCAAATGTTTTATTTTTGAACGTCAGTTCACATTTGTAGGTGGATCATCAGTGTTAGAGCTAAAATTAGCATGTTTAAAGTGATTTTCATGCTTCCAGGGGCTCGGGAAGTTAATTAAATACCATTTGGAGGCATTTAATGTTCGAGCAAAAACGGCTGATTTTCGACAAAAGAGATAACACCCCCCCATTACGTCATGCTTCAGAAATGTGGAAAATGGTCCGTTTTCAAATGTTTTATTTTTGAACGTCAGTTCACATTTGTAGGTGGATCATCAGTGTTAGAGCTAAAATTAGCATGTTTAAAGTGATTTTCATGCTTCCAGGGGCCCAAAACACAAGATTTATGGAATGGTTAAAAGTGCATGAAAATGGCCAATTTACTCACTCTGAGTTCTCAAAAAGGGTTTCTTCACCCCGGGAAGTTAATTAAATACCATTTGGAGGCATTTAATGTTCGAGCAAAAACGGCTGATTTTCGACAAAAGAGATAACACCCCCCCATTACGTCATGCTTCAGAAATGTGGAAAATGGTCCGTTTTCAAATGTTTTATTTTTGAACGTCAGTTCACATTTGTAGGTGGATCATCAGTGTTAGAGCTAAAATTAGCATGTTTAAAGTGATTTTCATGCTTCCAGGGGCTCGGGAAGTTAATTAAATACCATTTGGAGGCATTTAATGTTCGAGCAAAAACGGCTGATTTTCGACAAAAGAGATAACACCCCCCCATTACGTCATGCTTCAGAAATGTGGAAAATGGTCCGTTTTCAAATGTTTTATTTTTGAACGTCAGTTCACATTTGTAGGTGGATCATCAGTGTTAGAGCTAAAATTAGCATGTTTAAAGTGATTTTCATGCTTCCAGGGGCTCGGGAAGTTAATTAAATACCATTTGGAGGCATTTAATGTTCGAGCAAAAACGGCTGATTTTCGACAAAAGAGATAACACCCCCCCATTACGTCATGCTTCAGAAATGTGGAAAATGGTCCGTTTTCAAATGTTTTATTTTTGAACGTCAGTTCACATTTGTAGGTGGATCATCAGTGTTAGAGCTAAAATTAGCATGTTTAAAGTGATTTTCATGCTTCCAGGGGCCCAAAACACAAGATTTATGGAATGGTTAAAAGTGCATGAAAATGGCCAATTTACTCACTCTGAGTTCTCAAAAAGGGTTTCTTCACCCCGGGAAGTTAATTAAATACCATTTGGAGGCATTTAATGTTCGAGCAAAAACGGCTGATTTTCGACAAAAGAGATAACACCCCCCCATTACGTCATGCTTCAGAAATGTGGAAAATGGTCCGTTTTCAAATGTTTTATTTTTGAACGTCAGTTCACATTTGTAGGTGGATCATCAGTGTTAGAGCTAAAATTAGCATGTTTAAAGTGATTTTCATGCTTCCAGGGGCCCAAAACACAAGATTTATGGAATGGTTAGAAGTGCATGAAAATGGCCAATTTACTCACTCTGAGTTCTCAAAAAGGGTTTCTTCACCCCGGGAAGTTAATTAAATACCATTTGGAGGCATTTAATGTTCGAGCAAAAACGGCTGATTTTCGACAAAAGAGATAACACCCCCCCATTACGTCATGCTTCAGAAATGTGGAAAATGGTCCGTTTTCAAATGTTTTATTTTTGAACGTCAGTTCACATTTGTAGGTGGATCATCAGTGTTAGAGCTAAAATTAGCATGTTTAAAGTGATTTTCATGCTTCCAGGGGCCCAAAACACAAGATTTATGGAATGGTTAAAAGTGCATGAAAATGGCCAATTTACTCACTCTGAGTTCTCAAAAAGGGTTTCTTCACCCCGGGAAGTTAATTAAATACCATTTGGAGGCATTTAATGTTCGAGCAAAAACGGCTGATTTTCGACAAAAGAGATAACACCCCCCCATTACGTCATGCTTCAGAAATGTGGAAAATGGTCCGTTTTCAAATGTTTTATTTTTGAACGTCAGTTCACATTTGTAGGTGGATCATCAGTGTTAGAGCTAAAATTAGCATGTTTAAAGTGATTTTCATGCTTCCAGGGGCTCGGGAAGTTAATTAAATACCATTTGTAGGCATTTAATGTTCGAGCAAAAACGGCTGATTTTCGACAAAAGAGATAACACCCCCCCATTACGTCATGCTTCAGAAATGTGGAAAATGGTCCGTTTTCAAATGTTTTATTTTTGAACGTCAGTTCACATTTGTAGGTGGATCATCAGTGTTAGAGCTAAAATTAGCATGTTTAAAGTGATTTTCATGCTTCCAGGGGCTCGGGAAGTTAATTAAATACCATTTGGAGGCATTTAATGTTCGAGCAAAAACGGCTGATTTTCGACAAAAGAGATAACACCCCCCCATTACGTCATGCTTCAGAAATGTGGAAAATGGTCCGTTTTCAAATGTTTTATTTTTGAACGTCAGTTCACATTTGTAGGTGGATCATCAGTGTTAGAGCTAAAATTAGCATGTTTAAAGTGATTTTCATGCTTCCAGGGGCCCAAAACACAAGATTTATGGAATGGTTAAAAGTGCATGAAAATGGCCAATTTACTCACTCTGAGTTCTCAAAAAGGGTTTCTTCACCCCGGGAAGTTAATTAAATACCATTTGGAGGCATTTAATGTTCGAGCAAAAACGGCTGATTTTCGACAAAAGAGATAACACCCCCCCATTACGTCATGCTTCAGAAATGTGGAAAATGGTCCGTTTTCAAATGTTTTATTTTTGAACGTCAGTTCACATTTGTAGGTGGATCATCAGTGTTAGAGCTAAAATTAGCATGTTTAAAGTGATTTTCATGCTTCCAGGGGCTCGGGAAGTTAATTAAATACCATTTGTAGGCATTTAATGTTCGAGCAAAAACGGCTGATTTTCGACAAAAGAGATAACACCCCCCCATTACGTCATGCTTCAGAAATGTGGAAAATGGTCCGTTTTCAAATGTTTTATTTTTGAACGTCAGTTCACATTTGTAGGTGGATCATCAGTGTTAGAGCTAAAATTAGCATGTTTAAAGTGATTTTCATGCTTCCAGGGGCTCGGGAAGTTAATTAAATACCATTTGGAGGCATTTAATGTTCGAGCAAAAACGGCTGATTTTCGACAAAAGAGATAACACCCCCCCATTACGTCATGCTTCAGAAATGTGGAAAATGGTCCGTTTTCAAATGTTTTATTTTTGAACGTCAGTTCACATTTGTAGGTGGATCATCAGTGTTAGAGCTAAAATTAGCATGTTTAAAGTGATTTTCATGCTTCCAGGGGCTCGGGAAGTTAATTAAATACCATTTGGAGGCATTTAATGTTCGAGCAAAAACGGCTGATTTTCGACAAAAGAGATAACACCCCCCCATTACGTCATGCTTCAGAAATGTGGAAAATGGTCCGTTTTCAAATGTTTTATTTTTGAACGTCAGTTCACATTTGTAGGTGGATCATCAGTGTTAGAGCTAAAATTAGCATGTTTAAAGTGATTTTCATGCTTTCAGGGGCTCGGGAAGTTAATTAAATACCATTTGGAGGCATTTAATGTTCGAGCAAAAACGGCTGATTTTCGACAAAAGAGATAACACCCCCCATTACGTCATGCTTCAGAAATGTGGAAAATGGTCCGTTTTCAAATGTTTTATTTTTGAACGTCAGTTCACATTTGTAGGTGGATCATCAGTGTTAGAGCTAAAATTAGCATGTTTAAAGTGATTTTCATGCTTCCAGGGGCTCGGGAAGTTAATTAAATACCATTTGGAGGCATTTAATGTTCGAGCAAAAACGGCTGATTTTCGACAAAAGAGATAACACCCCCCCATTACATCATGCTTCAGAAATGTGGAAAATGGTCCGTTTTCAAATGTTTTATTTTTGAACGTCAGTTCACATTTGTAGGTGGATCATCAGTGTTAGAGCTAAAATTAGCATGTTTAAAGTGATTTTCATGCTTCCAGGGGCCCAAAACACAAGATTTATGGAATGGTTAAAAGTGCATGAAAATGGCCAATTTACTCACTCTGAGTTCTCAAAAAGGGTTTCTTCACCCCGGGAAGTTAATTAAATACCATTTGGAGGCATTTAATGTTCGAGCAAAAACGGCTGATTTTCGACAAAAGAGATAACACCCCCCCATTACGTCATGCTTCAGAAATGTGGAAAATGGTCCGTTTTCAAATGTTTTATTTTTGAACGTCAGTTCACATTTGTAGGTGGATCATCAGTGTTAGAGCTAAAATTAGCATGTTTAAAGTGATTTTCATGCTTCCAGGGGCCCAAAACACAAGATTTATGGAATGGTTAGAAGTGCATGAAAATGGCCAATTTACTCACTCTGAGTTCTCAAAAAGGGTTTCTTCACCCCGGGAAGTTAATTAAATACCATTTGGAGGCATTTAATGTTCGAGCAAAAACGGCTGATTTTCGACAAAAGAGATAACACCCCCCCATTACGTCATGCTTCAGAAATGTGGAAAATGGTCCGTTTTCAAATGTTTTATTTTTGAACGTCAGTTCACATTTGTAGGTGGATCATCAGTGTTAGAGCTAAAATTAGCATGTTTAAAGTGATTTTCATGCTTCCAGGGGCCCAAAACACAAGATTTATGGAATGGTTAAAAGTGCATGAAAATGGCCAATTTACTCACTCTGAGTTCTCAAAAAGGGTTTCTTCACCCCGGGAAGTTAATTAAATACCATTTGGAGGCATTTAATGTTCGAGCAAAAACGGCTGATTTTCGACAAAAGAGATAACACCCCCCCATTACGTCATGCTTCAGAAATGTGGAAAATGGTCCGTTTTCAAATGTTTTATTTTTGAACGTCAGTTCACATTTGTAGGTGGATCATCAGTGTTAGAGCTAAAATTAGCATGTTTAAAGTGATTTTCATGCTTCCAGGGGCTCGGGAAGTTAATTAAATACCATTTGTAGGCATTTAATGTTCGAGCAAAAACGGCTGATTTTCGACAAAAGAGATAACACCCCCCCATTACGTCATGCTTCAGAAATGTGGAAAATGGTCCGTTTTCAAATGTTTTATTTTTGAACGTCAGTTCACATTTGTAGGTGGATCATCAGTGTTAGAGCTAAAATTAGCATGTTTAAAGTGATTTTCATGCTTCCAGGGGCTCGGGAAGTTAATTAAATACCATTTGGAGGCATTTAATGTTCGAGCAAAAACGGCTGATTTTCGACAAAAGAGATAACACCCCCCCATTACGTCATGCTTCAGAAATGTGGAAAATGGTCCGTTTTCAAATGTTTTATTTTTGAACGTCAGTTCACATTTGTAGGTGGATCATCAGTGTTAGAGCTAAAATTAGCATGTTTAAAGTGATTTTCATGCTTCCAGGGGCCCAAAACACAAGATTTATGGAATGGTTAAAAGTGCATGAAAATGGCCAATTTACTCACTCTGAGTTCTCAAAAAGGGTTTCTTCACCCCGGGAAGTTAATTAAATACCATTTGGAGGCATTTAATGTTCGAGCAAAAACGGCTGATTTTCGACAAAAGAGATAACACCCCCCCATTACGTCATGCTTCAGAAATGTGGAAAATGGTCCGTTTTCAAATGTTTTATTTTTGAACGTCAGTTCACATTTGTAAGTGGATCATCAGTGTTAGAGCTAAAATTAGCATGTTTAAAGTGATTTTCATGCTTCCAGGGGCCCAAAACACAAGATTTATGGAATGGTTAAAAGTGCATGAAAATGGCCAATTTACTCACTCTGAGTTCTCAAAAAGGGTTTCTTCACCCCGGGAAGTTAATTAAATACCATTTGGAGGCATTTAATGTTCGAGCAAAAACGGCTGATTTTCGACAAAAGAGATAACACCCCCCCATTATGTCATGCTTCAGAAATGTGGAAAATGGTCCGTTTTCAAATGTTTTATTTTTGAACGTCAGTTCACATTTGTAGGTGGATCATCAGTGTTAGAGCTAAAATTAGCATGTTTAAAGTGATTTTCATGCTTCCAGGGGCCCAAAACACAAGATTTATGGAATGGTTAAAAGTGCATGAAAATGGCCAATTTACTCACTCTGAGTTCTCAAAAAGGGTTTCTTCACCCCGGGAAGTTAATTAAATACCATTTGGAGGCATTTAATGTTCGAGCAAAAACGGCTGATTTTCGACAAAAGAGATAACACCCCCCCATTACGTCATGCTTCAGAAATGTGGAAAATGGTCCGTTTTCAAATGTTTTATTTTTGAACGTCAGTTCACATTTGTAGGTGGATCATCAGTGTTAGAGCTAAAATTAGCATGTTTAAAGTGATTTTCATGCTTCCAGGGGCTCGGGAAGTTAATTAAATACCATTTGGAGGCATTTAATGTTCGAGCAAAAACGGCTGATTTTCGACAAAAGAGATAACACCCCCCCATTACGTCATGCTTCAGAAATGTGGAAAATGGTCCGTTTTCAAATGTTTTATTTTTGAACGTCAGTTCACATTTGTAGGTGGATCATCAGTGTTAGAGCTAAAATTAGCATGTTTAAAGTGATTTTCATGCTTCCAGGGGCTCGGGAAGTTAATTAAATACCATTTGGAGGCATTTAATGTTCGAGCAAAAACGGCTGATTTTCGACAAAAGAGATAACACCCCCCCATTACGTCATGCTTCAGAAATGTGGAAAATGGTCCGTTTTCAAATGTTTTATTTTTGAACGTCAGTTCACATTTGTAGGTGGATCATCAGTGTTAGAGCTAAAATTAGCATGTTTAAAGTGATTTTCATGCTTCCAGGGGCTCGGGAAGTTAATTAAATACCATTTGGAGGCATTTAATGTTCAAGCAAAAACGGCTGATTTTCGACAAAAGAGATAACACCCCCCCATTACGTCATGCTTCAGAAATGTGGAAAATGGTCGGTTTTCAAATGTTTTATTTTTGAACGTCAGTTCACATTTGTAGGTGGATCATCAGTGTTAGAGCTAAAATTAGCATGTTTAAAGTGATTTTCATGCTTCCAGGGGCTCGGGAAGTTAATTAAATACCATTTGGAGGCATTTAATGTTCGAGCAAAAACGGCTGATTTTCGACAAAAGAGATAACACCCCCCCATTACGTCATGCTTCAGAAATGTGGAAAATGGTCCGTTTTCAAATGTTTTATTTTTGAACGTCAGTTCACATTTGTAGGTGGATCATCAGTGTTAGAGCTAAAATTAGTATGTTTAAAGTGATTTTCATGCTTCCAGGGGCCCAAAACACAAGATTTATGGAATGGTTAAAAGTGCATGAAAATGGCCAATTTACTCACTCTGAGTTCTCAAAAAGGGTTTCTTCACCCCGGGAAGTTAATTAAATACCATTTGGAGGCATTTAATGTTCGAGCAAAAACGGCTGATTTTCGACAAAAGAGATAACACCCCCCCATTACGTCATGCTTCAGAAATGTGGAAAATGGTCCGTTTTCAAATGTTTTATTTTTGAACGTCAGTTCACATTTGTAGGTGGATCATCAGTGTTAGAGCTAAAATTAGCATGTTTAAAGTGATTTTCATGCTTCCAGGAGCCCAAAACACAAGATTTATGGAATGGTTAAAAGTGCATGAAAATGGCCAATTTACTCACTCTGAGTTCTCAAAAAGGGTTTCTTCACCCCGGGAAGTTAATTAAATACCATTTGGAGGCATTTAATGTTCGAGCAAAAACGGCTGATTTTCGACAAAAGAGATAACACTCCCCCATTACGTCATGCTTCAGAAATGTGGAAAATGGTCCGTTTTCAAATGTTTTATTTTTGAACGTCAGTTCACATTTGTAGGTGGATCATCAGTGTTAGAGCTAAAATTAGCATGTTTAAAGTGATTTTCATGCTTCCAGGGGCTCGGGAAGTTAATTAAATACCATTTGGAGGCATTTAATGTTCGAGCAAAAACGGCTGATTTTCGACAAAAGAGATAACACCCCCCCATTACGTCATGCTTCAGAAATGTGGAAAATGGTCCGTTTTCAAATGTTTTATTTTTGAACGTCAGTTCACATTTGTAGGTGGATCATCAGTGTTAGAGCTAAAATTAGCATGTTTAAAGTGATTTTCATGCTTTCAGGGGCTCGGGAAGTTAATTAAATACCATTTGGAGGCATTTAATGTTCGAGCAAAAACGGCTGATTTTCGACAAAAGAGATAACACCCCCCATTACGTCATGCTTCAGAAATGTGTAAAATGGTCCGTTTTCAAATGTTTTATTTTTGAACGTCAGTTCACATTTGTAGGTGGATCATCAGTGTTAGAGCTAAAATTAGCATGTTTAAAGTGATTTTCATGCTTCCAGGGGCTCGGAAGTTAATTAAATACCATTTGGAGGCATTTAATGTTCGAGCAAAAACGGCTGATTTTCGACAAAAGAGATAACACCCCCCCATTACGTCATGCTTCAGAAATGTGGAAAATGGTCCGTTTTCAAATGTTTTATTTTTGAACGTCAGTTCACATTTGTAGGTGGATCATCAGTGTTAGAGCTAAAATTAGCATGTTTAAAGTGATTTTCATGCTTCCAGGGGCCCAAAACACAAGATTTATGGAATGGTTAAAAGTGCATGAAAATGGCCAATTTACTCACTCTGAGTTCTCAAAAAGGGTTTCTTCACCCCGGGAAGTTAATTAAATACCATTTGGAGGCATTTAATGTTCGAGCAAAAACGGCTGATTTTCGACAAAAGAGATAACACCCCCCCATTACGTCATGCTTCAGAAATGTGGAAAATGGTCCGTTTTCAAATGTTTTATTTTTGAACGTCAGTTCACATTTGTAGGTGGATCATCAGTGTTAGAGCTAAAATTAGCATGTTTAAAGTGATTTTCATGCTTCCAGGGGCCCAAAACACAAGATTTATGGAATGGTTAGAAGTGCATGAAAATGGCCAATTTACTCACTCTGAGTTCTCAAAAAGGGTTTCTTCACCCCGGGAAGTTAATTAAATACCATTTGGAGGCATTTAATGTTCGAGCAAAAACGGCTGATTTTCGACAAAAGAGATAACACCCCCCCATTACGTCATGCTTCAGAAATGTGGAAAATGGTCCGTTTTCAAATGTTTTATTTTTGAACGTCAGTTCACATTTGTAGGTGGATCATCAGTGTTAGAGCTAAAATTAGCATGTTTAAAGTGATTTTCATGCTTCCAGGGGCCCAAAACACAAGATTTATGGAATGGTTAAAAGTGCATGAAAATGGCCAATTTACTCACTCTGAGTTCTCAAAAAGGGTTTCTTCACCCCGGGAAGTTAATTAAATACCATTTGGAGGCATTTAATGTTCGAGCAAAAACGGCTGATTTTCGACAAAAGAGATAACACCCCCCCATTACGTCATGCTTCAGAAATGTGGAAAATGGTCCGTTTTCAAATGTTTTATTTTTGAACGTCAGTTCACATTTGTAGGTGGATCATCAGTGTTAGAGCTAAAATTAGCATGTTTAAAGTGATTTTCATGCTTCCAGGGGCTCGGGAAGTTAATTAAATACCATTTGTAGGCATTTAATGTTCGAGCAAAAACGGCTGATTTTCGACAAAAGAGATAACACCCCCCCATTACGTCATGCTTCAGAAATGTGGAAAATGGTCCGTTTTCAAATGTTTTATTTTTGAACGTCAGTTCACATTTGTAGGTGGATCATCAGTGTTAGAGCTAAAATTAGCATGTTTAAAGTGATTTTCATGCTTCCAGGGGCTCGGGAAGTTAATTAAATACCATTTGGAGGCATTTAATGTTCGAGCAAAAACGGCTGATTTTCGACAAAAGAGATAACACCCCCCCATTACGTCATGCTTCAGAAATGTGGAAAATGGTCCGTTTTCAAATGTTTTATTTTTGAACGTCAGTTCACATTTGTAGGTGGATCATCAGTGTTAGAGCTAAAATTAGCATGTTTAAAGTGATTTTCATGCTTCCAGGGGCCCAAAACACAAGATTTATGGAATGGTTAAAAGTGCATGAAAATGGCCAATTTACTCACTCTGAGTTCTCAAAAAGGGTTTCTTCACCCCGGGAAGTTAATTAAATACCATTTGGAGGCATTTAATGTTCGAGCAAAAACGGCTGATTTTCGACAAAAGAGATAACACCCCCCCATTACGTCATGCTTCAGAAATGTGGAAAATGGTCCGTTTTCAAATGTTTTATTTTTGAACGTCAGTTCACATTTGTAGGTGGATCATCAGTGTTAGAGCTAAAATTAGCATGTTTAAAGTGATTTTCATGCTTTCAGGGGCTCGGGAAGTTAATTAAATACCATTTGGAGGCATTTAATGTTCGAGCAAAAACGGCTGATTTTCGACAAAAGAGATAACACCCCCCATTACGTCATGCTTCAGAAATGTGGAAAATGGTCCGTTTTCAAATGTTTTATTTTTGAACGTCAGTTCACATTTGTAGGTGGATCATCAGTGTTAGAGCTAAAATTAGCATGTTTAAAGTGATTTTCATGCTTCCAGGGGCTCGGGAAGTTAATTAAATACCATTTGGAGGCATTTAATGTTCGAGCAAAAACGGCTGATTTTCGACAAAAGAGATAACACCCCCCCATTACGTCATGCTTCAGAAATGTGGAAAATGGTCCGTTTTCAAATGTTTTATTTTTGAACGTCAGTTCACATTTGTAGGTGGATCATCAGTGTTAGAGCTAAAATTAGCATGTTTAAAGTGATTTTCATGCTTCCAGGGGTGTAGTGTAGTTCCTAGTTTCCCACTAGGCCCTGCGCATTGGAATAACATAAACAGTAGTATCGACGTGGAACTGCTTATATTCCAGGCCTCCACTGACTATGCTAAACTTAATTGGGTTGTGTTACCAACTAGCTCAGAGGTCACTGGAAACTTTCTTCTCTGCATAGGAAGTGATCAGCTTCCTTGGCACAGACAAGAAGGGATTCAGCTTTCCAACAACCGTGCAACATGACAACTTTGCTCCTCAGATCAAGAGTCGATCTCTAGGGTCGTGTGAAACAATAGACATAGATTTCACTCAGTCAGTCTAGTGCAGTTTACTTTCACAGTATGTAGAGAATAGAGAGACGGGCGTGTATCAATAAAGGTTAACATTTATTGAACAGTCTTTCTTCTCATACAAGAGAAATGTATTGCCACAATTGCAATAACTGTTATTATGAAAAGTACGTACAGTAAGATAAGAATAGCGAAATAGAACTGTAAAAGCATTGATATGGTTTCTTAGCCATACAATGGTTTAAAAGTAATAAAACATTTATACAGTCATATATACATTAGGCTAACATACTCAACTGGTGCTTCTAACTAAGCCTACCCCAGTGTGCCTGACCTAGGCCTAACACGTGAGAAGGGGGAGTAAGTAAGTAGCTTAAGTTAAGTTGGTTTTGCCAAGGTTTGTTTCAAGAATTCTCTTCTAAGGGTTTAGTCAACACCATACCTCTGAATAGAATGATGGAGGATTGGTATCTCCTTCAGGGGTCTCTCTCGATATCCCAGTCACCTGCGAGGGTAAACTGGAAGCGCCGGGACTGGATTTCTCTGCACGAGAAAGGCAGCGGCTTCTCTCAGCGCGTCTGGAGGAAGGAGGGGTGACAGCGTCCGCGGGCAGCTGGGCTGGATGTCTTCGCAGAGGACGGCTGCACGGCTCCTCAAGCGTACTGCACCATAGGTCGCGCTGTAGCGGCGATAATGGTAATCAGTAGCTTCACCACCACAGGATAGCAGGCTGCAGCGACAGAGTGCTAGTTTTTACCAACACGGGGTCTTGCAGGCAGCTGGCATCAGCAACATGTTCGCTCATTGCTTAAGGCAACGTTGGTAATATTTATACCTGACAGGTGCCGGGTTTGACGCAAGTTTGCTGGACATAAGACGTCAATTAAAGATGTCACTAGGAAGTGGCAGCTATCAGTTGCTCATTAGAGTTCTATTACTAATCAAAACATAGCAAGCGGGGATTTCCAGGTTTGCTAAGTTTTTATCTTGTTGAAGAACTCGGAGTGTTATCTAGGAATATCAGATAGTGACTGCTGCTCTGTCATTGCACTAATTGGTCGCAAAGGAAGTAGCAGAGAGTCATGCTGGAATGTGGCTCTGTGGCTCTGCTCGTGTGAGGCCAGAGATGACTTTACAGAAAATCGTACTTGAACGGTTATGCCAATATAGGGAATAAATGGATTTATAGCCGAATAGGGGCATAAGGTCACAGTATCGATCAGGAACCTAGATAAGCACATGACACCCACTCCACGAATTCATGTCCATCAAAATTACTAAAACTAAGCAATTAGATGCATGTGTAACATTGTGTAACATAGCCCACCCCAAAATACATAAATGCATTCGAAATAGGCGTACTTGTAATACATGGAATTTAGGTACTGTACGTTTTTAAAGCATAGTAATCATTCAAAAGGTATTGCATATGAAGTCAATGAACGATTATGCAAAAAGAATTACACATGAAGTATCTCTGACAGAAGAAATGCGAGATAAAACATCACATAAAAATGCATTGTAATAATATGTGTGCTAGAGGCTGGTGTTATGTTGTCATGTCTCTAGAAGTGTTTAGAAATAGAAGTGTGAAGCTTCTGTTCTCTAAGAATAGTTTTTACGTTAAGCAAAGAATTGTTCGTGCCAAAAAGGAAAGGGTCAATATTAAAAAATTGTCCAATTCAAAGAAAAATCAGTTTACCAAAGCTCCTGGCAGTTTTTTGTTGATCAAAACTGAAGGCCGAAATCAGAGTTCATGGGAACGCTGTGTGTCGGAAAGCTTCTCAAAAGTTATTGTTTCTCTGTGGGTGAGAACATCGTATCAGACAGGCTCGCAAAGAATTGGTCTACAAAATCAGGTGATAGTTCAACCAAATTAGATAGCGCTGTAACTTGGCAGGTGTGAGAATGATTGCTGTCATCGAAGGCAGGATCAGCAATGCTCACAGAACGTTGTACCTGGATGATGTTGCTTTTGTCACTCGCTCCACTGTTACCACTTGGCTGTAGTACAGGAGTCTCCACGAATGCCGTCATCAGGATTGGTAGCCGCTGGGGACAACACAATGCGTGAGCCGTTATTGGACTTAGCAAAGTATCGACGTCCATTGGTACTGCTGATGGAAGTGAAAGACAGATGTCCAACACGCATTCCTCGCCGCAAAGCATACACCGTAGCACAGGTAAAATGCAATTTTGCCATATTGGTCTGAATGAAAGGAACCAGGTCATGTTTAGATCTCTCAGCCTGGCCAATCCGAGGACGTTAGTTATCCTGTCCCTGTAGCGCATTGCTAGGATTGTTTCTTCCATTCCCATGGGAGCTATGTCTGAGCCGAGGTTTGCCATAACGTAGCAGGATGGTCAAAAATAGAATCCCTGCGATGAGTCCAAAAAATAGTGGAATACCACCAAAGATGGAGTGCACAAAATTAGGAAAGATTCCCAAAATTGCCTGGAAGGGTGCTAGCAGTCCCGTAAAGACTGTCTTAAATATGCCTGGGATGCTTGTAGCACTAGACATGTTAAGGAGTTGGTCTAGTATTTGTACGAAATGCACGGGGCAATTTGTTGATAAAAGGTCATGGACCTCAGTAGCCGTCCTTGCGACTAGAAGACCATACGTCTCTTTAGATGACGTTATAGGCACTGTTGTCTGTAAAAGCACAGATTTCATTTTGCTTAATGTATCAATTCGTATAGAATAGAGATTCAGACGAGGCCAGAGGGGAGTCACTGTGTCTGGAGGCCCGCTCGGAAACAATGCTTGCATACAGCATTTGACCATGGACGTTACTTCTACTAGATAACTTTTTCCGGGCGCGAGGCCACAGCACCTGTGATCCGTTCTTAGAATGTAACTCCCGTTTGCGAGTTGCATAAAGAAGGGCTCTATCTGAGTTGCAGGTGTGACTAGCTGGTGGCATGAAAGGTTGTTTGAATTGCCATCACATGCTCCGTGTAAATTAATACCCTGACACAAAAGTATACCGCTTAGTGAGTGTTTACAGTTGTCACCACTAAGAAATACATTTTTGTCGCTGTCACTATAGCAAGAATGAGTGTATGGTAATTTCCATTCGGATTTAACATATCCCTTACCCAATTGTTCATATTGGCCAGCAGGTATGTATTCAAGGCATTTATGAAATCGGAAAGTTGTTATCGGAATTGTGATAATTCCGTGTATTATCCATTCAATGACAGGGCTCTCTGACATTGTCAATGGTAATCTCTCGAGTTTCTCGATGCTCAAGATTGTATAGTCTGCTCCTTTCTGTGCCAAACTGATCTGTTTATCAGTAAGGTTAAAAATGGAAAATAATGACGTTGTGTTTATCAGACGCCAAGGCACATAGCCTGAACGAAGATTTTGCAGCGTCCAGCCTAGTTCTATAATAGAACGTAATTGAGACTGGCCATGTTGTAACATTAGCAAATCTCTGTCTATCACATCAAAGGCAGATGATACAATATTGTCCAAAGAATATATTCTGGAAGACAGAGTCATTAACCCATTGTCTACTACAGAAAGTGATTTTTCCAAATTAATACGATCAATTTCTCGTATTTTTTCAGCAGTTTCAATTTGCTTTACTTTCCAAGCCTCGTTGTAAGCAGCATAGATGCTGGTCGCTATGAAACGCTTTTGACGCTGTTTGCGTGGTCCAAGAATGAAATCGCGCAAATCAGCACCATCTTTTAATAAAGACAAGTGTTGCTTAATTTCAGCCAGTGTGGATGTAGTTAGCCATTCTAGGCAGAGTTTGCCTACACTGTATGTGGTTATAATTCCTGGATGTTGTCTCTGGGAATATCTTGAGTCTAATCTGGTCATTTTTAAACCCTGTGTTTTGTTCAGGAACCTATCTTGACAGCTATTTGTGTCTGTAGGCCAGATTAACCACTTTTTCCAATCAGGATGTGTTCTGTTGAAATGTAAAATGTGTGACACGTCTAACTCATTATCTGCAGTTGTATTCTCAGCTATTGGCTTTGGTATAGACGGTGTTTTCATTTCTTTGTTTTTGGCTAGGCCAAGACAAGATGTTTGGTGTACAGTGTCATTTAAAAATAACATTTGTTCTGGTATCATGCAGGTTCTAAACAGTGCTTCAATGCCTTGCACCTGCCAATCTTTTGTACCCCAAATTGTTTTCGTTTCAATATTAGTTTTCCAATAATCAAAACCAAATGTCATCATTTTGTCATAAAATGCTTCTGAATATATCAATTTAGAATTTGTCAGCATTGTTTTCATTCCTGTTTTATCTAACAGTTTATAATAAAACGTTTCTGCATCACTGGTGTTAAACCCTGAAAAATATTTGAATTTCTCAAAAAATGCTTTAGAACTGCTTTTAGGTGGTGTAGAACAATGTTCCCATTGATTATACATAAAAACATTTCTAGGCTGTGCAGATTTATGCAAGTAATGATCCCCATAGTGGGTGTAACAGAATAACTGCTCATAACTAGATGAACCTTGTAAATAATCATGATCTGTGAATCTAGCTGACATTACTAAATCAGACATCATGTCATTAATACTGTTAAAGTCCCAATCATCAGAGAATGTACTTGGTGTCACAAAGTCACTTAAGGAAACCTTTAGTTGATGAGGATACTTCAGGATTTCGACCGGACCATAGATCTCATAGTCTGTTTTCTCCCATACTACCCCACCAGGTATTGGAATTGCTGTGACATTTACTGTTGACAGTTCTCTTTTCTTCACGTGGGATGATCTGTGTGGTTTCAGGACTAGGTTGATGTTCTGACTTGCTGTGTCCATTGTAATATATTTTCCTTCAATGAATTTTCCCAAACACAGTATCATGATGAGCCAAAGCAGGAGGAAAAATACACCTAGACCGAACCAGAACTCTAGCCAAGGGGAAATGAGGTAGATTTCCTTCAGTTGATGAAAGAGTTCCGTTGCTTTTTCTTTAAAAGACTTTTTTGTTTCTGGCATCACTTCGGGGTCGTTTAAACCTTCAGAGAAGTTGTCGAAGTTGATGAAATAACCAGAGGCAGTTCTGTCAATTGATGGGATTGTTCTTTCAATCTGTCTCTCGGTAGCACTTTCTGATGCCACATCATTGTAGACTGGTGTTGTTTCTTGACGAACTGTTTCAATCTGTGTTTCAAGAGGCACGAGTTCCATGGCATTATTGCATAGTCCTTCATTGTGCACTGCAGGCTGATCGAATGTGATGAGTCTTTCAGTTTGAATCTCTTGGATTGTTGCAAGTTTGGGTATTCTGTTGTTTCTTGGGAGTCCACTGGGCCTACTGTTGATTATAGGCCACATGCTTGTGGTTTTACCAGATCGATGGACACGACTCTGTTCTCCTTTTTACCAGCAAGGGGCGGTAGCACAACTGATCTTGTTCCGGTGACTGCCAAGACAGGTACTGCTTTTCTGTAAGAAGGCCCAAATTCCTTCTTAACCGCGATCTTTTCTCTGACTAGATCCCCAATCTTTGGAATCCAGACAGGCCTTGCTGGGGCTGTTGCGGGTGGTGCCTCGTCAGTGGTACTTGGCTGTTGCTTTAACTTTATGTTGCTTAATGATTTTCTTGTTTCATTCAGTTCCTGTAAAACAGCCAAACGGTCTTTTACTTCAAACTGCTTTGTTTCTTCTTGTACCACTGACATCTGACTATCGAGGTCCTGAACGCGCATTCTTATTCCGAACAATAGTTCGTATGGGCTGAAACCTTTTAGAGAATTTCTTGGCATGTTGTTAAGACTAGTCTGGACACTTATTAAATGTTTGACCCACCCAGCGCCTGAACCTAATACCTTCGCTGTTATAGATTGCTTTATATCCCGGCTTTTTCTTTCTACCACACTTGTGCGACGGACAAGAATACCGCAACCCAATTCCCATGCTAGCCATGGCCCCCCTATAAGCTCGAGAGCTGAAAGCAGGACCCTGGTCAGAATGGAACGTGGTAATTGCGTATGTGCCGATATGGACTCGCTAATCTTTTATAACAGTTCTAGGCGTCAGCCGAGTGCTGGTGGCCTCATTTTTTAAGTGCATTTCGTCTTAAACGTTGTACACTGGGACGCGCTTCTCTTCTTTGATTGCGCAGATAGACCGCCTTATGCTGTCTAGAAGGGATCCTGAAACTACCCATGCCTGTTCATTTCTGCGATCTCTGTTGCAGTTTTCACAATTTTGAGCAAAACATTGAATATCTATACTCATTCCTGGCCACCAGTACTCTGATTGCAATTCTTTCAGAGAGGCTTTGATTGTTTGGTGTTTCAGACCCAACCCCATGTGTGCTTCCAGTAGGAGGAAGCCCCTCCCGCTCCTGTTTGGAATTACTCTATCCCCCACTCCAGGGATTCGAGCAAAAGGAACGGAGTTTGCATCGATTATGTATGCATAATTGAGTGGATAGTTTACGGGTAGTGCTGCACAGTCGCCTTTTACGGTTGTTTTTACTGCTAGCATTGTTTCCCCGTCTATATACTTATCTGTACGCTTTTCTGTGGCTACGGAAGCCGGGTTAGTTGCTTCCGCGGTGGCTGTATTAGCCAATGAATTCCCTGCAACGTGAACGCCATCACGTTGAAGACTCTGTGCGTGAATCACGTGAGTCTTTTGTAGTTCTTTGTGTAAAAGAGCTACTTGTTCCCAAAGCAATTTATGCTTTATTGTGGCACCTGTGTCATCTTTGTAGTCGTTTTCGATCCAACTCTGCAGTTTGTTGTTGTAAGAGTTGACGCAAAAATGAGAATCGCACACGATGAGTGTGGGGAATTCGCGTTCTGCATTTTCGAGCGCCATCTTTAAAGATCTGATTTCAGTTCTCTGAACCGAACAGTTTCTTACAGATTCAGTTTTTGTTACTTTCGGTCTGAATTTACCGCACAGCCAACGACCTTTAATGATCGCACATGCTGCATTGTAGGATTTACTCTCTACATTAAAATGCTGTACAAAGCTATCTGTATAGATTATACAGGCGTATTGTGGGAGAGGCAGAATTTCGATTGGCAGAGGATATTCTTCTTCATATTCTAAATCATTCAGTTCTTCGTATTGCGGGGCGAAATAGTATTTCACATCTTCCGCTGCTAGAGAATCTATGCACTGTATCCATTTTGGATCCAGTGACACTGTAGGCAGGTTTACTGGGCTGAATAGCGCTTCGAAGGCGGATTCCGCTGTAAGGATATTAATCCGTTTGCCGTGTGCTAGTTCTCGTTCATTTGCTAATGCGATTTGCACTGCGTTCACATTTCTTTCTGTGCGACTGAATGTTTTTTCTGCTTGTGTGTACAAGTGAGACTTAATTGAAATTGGTACCTTTTCTCCCTCATTAGAGGTCAGGTACGTGAATCCGCATCTTCCTGGGATGACTCGGATTACAAGATCGATCGTGTTGTCACGTGTATCTAATTTTGTTTTTGCTAACATGTCTGTTTGCAGTGATCTCAAAATTTCTGTGTGTTTTTGAGTCCAATTGATTTGTTTTAAATCAGGTTTAATTAGTTCGTAGAGAGGTTTAACCCTCTCTGCGTAATTTAGGATGTAAGTTCTTCCGAAATTCAGAAAACCTAGTATTGATTGTAAATTCTTCAGCGTTTTTGGAGCTTGGAGTACAGCGCACTTCTCTAAGAAGTTGTCCGCTAGGCTTTTCCCTTCACTTGATAATTCGTACCCTAAAAATAGTACTGTCAGATGGGCAATTCGGGACTTTTTAAAGTTGAATTTGTAACCCTCTGCTGCGAACCCAAGTATAATGGTGTTCACTCTTTTCAAGTGAGTATCCAAGTCGTCGTCTGTGAGATAAATATCATCTACGTAAGATAATGCTTCATCATCATAGATTTGTAGTAACTCTGTTACCCTAGCTGAGAATAGTCCTGGGCTGTTCTTGAACCCCTGTGGGAGTCGACAGAATTTTTTCTGCGACCCAAATGCGGAGAAAGCGGTCAAGTATCTGCTTTCTGGTGCAATGTTTTGACAAAAGAAACCATTAGAAATGTCTAATGTCGTTTTGTATTTTTTCCTAACTATGTTATTCATTAGGGCTGCACTATGCGAGTTTTGTACTGCAAAAGTTTTGCAACATGTATTAAGGTGTCTGTAGTCCAAAACTAGACGATATGAATTGTCTGGCTTGGAGACAGGAAACAAAGGATTGTTCATTTGAGAGGTGCATGTTTCAATCACCCCCTGGTACTCAAGTTGATCTAAGATCTCCCTGACCTGTTTTTTAGCTTCTTGCTTTATGGGATACTGCCGTTGGGCAGTTGGTTCACTTTTTAGTTGGATTTTGTGAGGCGTAGAATCCTCATCCCATCCTACATGATTTTTATACAATGCAGGTGCCTGGGCTACAGCCCATTTCCTTGCATATGTGTATTTTTTGTGAATCGGAATGTGATTCGAGAAGGCAGGCATAATTACTTCTTCGCCACGAGGGCACTCCCTGACAAACTCTGGGGGCCAATCTTTTTCAGCTAACAGAATATCATAGCCTTTCGAGAGCTTATCCTAAAACAGACCCTTAATTTTCCTAGTCTTATCACCCTCTATACGCAATGTTATTTCGTATATTTTATGGGGCTCGCTAAGCCTGGCGTCGGCAGTTTCAACCTGAATGTATTCATTCGTGTCCACTGTCTCCAGATGACTCATCAAGTTCTTGCGCGCTATACTGATTTCTGCTGCACTGTCCAACATTGTCAATGCCCACTCCCCGTTTTTCAACTGTGTCCTCAGTATTCTCGGCATGGTTGATTACTCTAATACTGGCTACCTTCTTTTTCTGAAATTGAGATTTCTTATTTTGAGCAGGTTCCTTGTCTTTGGACTTGGTGTGCTCTCCTGGGTCTGACCGTCCTCTTCTTTCCGAATTCTGTGGAAAAGATCGAGAGGGACGTGTATCAATACTTTGATATCTATCAGGTCTTTTTATATTATCCCTATTTCTAAGGTTATATCTTTTCTCAGAGGGCTCCCGTTGGGGAGACTGGCGTTCTCGAGTCGGAGTTCTTTCCCTCCGTCGAGGAGACCTTCCTCTGGACCGGAAAACTTTTTCCTTGGGAGTGGATTGTTTATTTCCATCCCAGCTTTTTTTAGGAGTGTTTAAATTATTTTTAATAAATAATTTTTCTGGATTTTCGAGCAGTTGGGGCTTAACTGGTTTCCCACCCAAGCTGTCTCTACCTAATTCTTCATAGCATTTTTCTATGATTTTTGCAAGCTCAACAGGATCTTTTATATCTGTTTCCCTCAACTTCTGGCGAATCGCCACAGATGCTGCTTCTCCCTTTACGTTGGCTAATAATATAGCCGTGACCTGCTTGAAGTCTTTCAGTAATTTCATACCTAGATTTAAAGCTGGTTCTGGACCGAATTCATTTTGAATCTGTTTTAGCACGTCTGGTATTACCGCCATAGACGGAACACCGTGTGTTTTTGTGTAAATGGAAGCAAAGACTGTACCCCAAGTGTCGCAGTCCTCCACGTGTGGTGCGATTCCCATAGGAAGGCAGATGGTCAAGATTCTGTGTTTCTCAATAGGGGTAGTATCAGGAAATACTGCCTCTATTTGAGTGATTTTCTGGGCTAACCAGAAAGGAATTTGTTCCCGTTTTACGGGTGTTTTACCAAGACATGACTGTATGTTCTGTGGTGTAATTTTATTTGTGTTCCCCTGATGAGGGGTCAGCTGGTGTGAATTAACAGCTGGCTGGACTGTTGCAGTCCGCAGTACATATTGGACTAATTGCCTATGTATTTTTATTAATGTGTTTAGCTGTGCTAACAGCTCTTCTCTAGACATTTTTATAATGTCAGGATGTGGTGTGTAGCTGGCTAGAACCGGCCACGTGGCTCCTGGTCTACCTAGTGGACCGAGCCTGGTTATGTGATCATTGTTATTTTAGGGCGCCATTAAACCAGAGCAGGTGCTCTTGAAATTTAAGTGGAATTTCAACCTCCTCAAAAGGGGCGTACTCATCCGGAGGTTCCTCTATTTTGTAATAGTGAAACTCTTGTGTTATAGCGTTTACCGCTGGAAAGTTTATCCATGAATAGAATACCTCTGTCTGCCGATACTCGTGAGCCTCTATCACGAAAATTACTGTACCACCTTGAGGTGTCAGTCCATGTTCTATAAGTTTTAAAGTTATAGATCTTCTTAAGTGGACCGGGATGATAATAGCATCCGGGTCTGTGTATTCGGGACCTTGCTGAGTCGCATCTACTGCGGCCCCAGTGGTGCCGTTGTTTTCTACTGACATTTCAAAAAATGCAGGTTTGCAGAGTAGGTCTCCAAGGAGACAAAGATTAGATGCACAATATTTTGGAACACTGTATCCTTCAACGTTGAATAAACCAGAGCTTTACATAGGAATCTCTTCCTACTAAGGTCGGGCGGATTTTAACCTTTCACCCACTCCAGACGTCTATTGGAGTATTTACGGGAGAAAGGGGTGTGAAATATGCACGACTGAGTTACTCTACAAGTCTTGCGTTAGTTTATCGCCTTACCAAACGTTAGGGCGCCATGTAGTGTAGTTCCTAGTTTCCCACTAGGCCCTGCGCATTGGAATAACATAAACAGTAGTATCGACGTGGAACTGCTTATATTCCAGGCCTCCACTGACTATGCTAAACTTAATTGGGTTGTGTTACCAACTAGCTCAGAGGTCACTGGAAACTTTCTTCTCTGCATAGGAAGTGATCAGCTTCCTTGGCACAGACAAGAAGGGATTCAGCTTTCCAACAACCGTGCAACATGACAACTTTGCTCCTCAGATCAAGAGTCGATCTCTAGGGTCGTGTGAAACAATAGACATAGATTTCACTCAGTCAGTCTAGTGCAGTTTACTTTCACAGTATGTAGAGAATAGAGAGACGGGCGTGTATCAATAAAGGTTAACATTTATTGAACAGTCTTTCTTCTCATACAAGAGAAATGTATTGCCACAATTGCAATAACTGTTATTATGAAAAGTACGTACAGTAAGATAAGAATAGCGAAATAGAACTGTAAAAGCATTGATATGGTTTCTTAGCCATACAATGGTTTAAAAGTAATAAAACATTTATACAGTCATATATACATTAGGCTAACATACTCAACTGGTGCTTCTAACTAAGCCTACCCCAGTGTGCCTGACCTAGGCCTAACACGTGAGAAGGGGGAGTAAGTAAGTAGCTTAAGTTAAGTTGGTTTTGCCAAGGTTTGTTTCAAGAATTCTCTTCTAAGGGTTTAGTCAACACCATACCTCTGAATAGAATGATGGAGGATTGGTATCTCCTTCAGGGGTCTCTCTCGATATCCCAGTCACCTGCGAGGGTAAACTGGAAGCGCCGGGACTGGATTTCTCTGCACGAGAAAGGCAGCGGCTTCTCTCAGCGCGTCTGGAGGAAGGAGGGGTGACAGCGTCCGCGGGCAGCTGGGCTGGATGTCTTCGCAGAGGACGGCTGCACGGCTCCTCAAGCGTACTGCACCATAGGTCGCGCTGTAGCGGCGATAATGGTAATCAGTAGCTTCACCACCACAGGATAGCAGGCTGCAGCGACAGAGTGCTAGTTTTTACCAACACGGGGTCTTGCAGGCAGCTGGCATCAGCAACATGTTCGCTCATTGCTTAAGGCAACGTTGGTAATATTTATACCTGACAGGTGCCGGGTTTGACGCAAGTTTGCTGGACATAAGACGTCAATTAAAGATGTCACTAGGAAGTGGCAGCTATCAGTTGCTCATTAGAGTTCTATTACTAATCAAAACATAGCAAGCGGGGATTTCCAGGTTTGCTAAGTTTTTATCTTGTTGAAGAACTCGGAGTGTTATCTAGGAATATCAGATAGTGACTGCTGCTCTGTCATTGCACTAATTGGTCGCAAAGGAAGTAGCAGAGAGTCATGCTGGAATGTGGCTCTGTGGCTCTGCTCGTGTGAGGCCAGAGATGACTTTACAGAAAATCGTACTTGAACGGTTATGCCAATATAGGGAATAAATGGATTTATAGCCGAATAGGGGCATAAGGTCACAGTATCGATCAGGAACCTAGATAAGCACATGACAGGGGCCCAAAACACAAGATTTATGGAATGGTTAAAAGTGCATGAAAATGGCCAATTTACTCACTCTGAGTTCTCAAAAAGGGTTTCTTCACCCCGGGAAGTTAATTAAATACCATTTGGAGGCATTTAATGTTCGAGCAAAAACGGCTGATTTTCGACAAAAGAGATAACACCCCCCCATTACGTCATGCTTCAGAAATGTGGAAAATGGTCCGTTTTCAAATGTTTTATTTTTGAACGTCAGTTCACATTTGTAGGTGGATCATCAGTGTTAGAGCTAAAATTAGCATGTTTAAAGTGATTTTCATGCTTCCAGGGGCTCGGGAAGTTAATTAAATACCATTTGGAGGCATTTAATGTTCGAGCAAAAACGGCTGATTTTCGACAAAAGAGATAACACCCCCCCATTACGTCATGCTTCAGAAATGTGGAAAATGGTCCGTTTTCAAATGTTTTATTTTTGAACGTCAGTTCACATTTGTAGGTGGATCATCAGTGTTAGAGCTAAAATTAGCATGTTTAAAGTGATTTTCATGCTTCCAGGGGCTCGGGAAGTTAATTAAATACCATTTGGAGGCATTTAATGTTCGAGCAAAAACGGCTGATTTTCGACAAAAGAGATAACACCCCCCCATTACGTCATGCTTCAGAAATGTGGAAAATGGTCCGTTTTCAAATGTTTTATTTTTGAACGTCAGTTCACATTTGTAGGTGGATCATCAGTGTTAGAGCTAAAATTAGCATGTTTAAAGTGATTTTCATGCTTCCAGGGGCTCGGGAAGTTAATTAAATACCATTTGGAGGCATTTAATGTTCGAGCAAAAACGGCTGATTTTCGACAAAAGAGATAACACCCCCCCATTACGTCATGCTTCAGAAATGTGGAAAATGGTCCGTTTTCAAATGTTTTATTTTTGAACGTCAGTTCACATTTGTAGGTGGATCATCAGTGTTAGAGCTAAAATTAGCATGTTTAAAGTGATTTTCATGCTTCCAGGGGCTCGGGAAGTTAATTAAATACCATTTGGAGGCATTTAATGTTCGAGCAAAAACGGCTGATTTTCGACAAAAGAGATAACACCCCCCCATTACGTCATGCTTCAGAAATGTGGAAAATGGTCAGTTTTCAAATGTTTTATTTTTGAACGTCAGTTCACATTTGTAGGTGGATCATCAGTGTTAGAGCTAAAATTAGCATGTTTAAAGTGATTTTCATGCTTCCAGGGGCTCGGGAAGTTAATTAAATACCATTTGGAGGCATTTAATGTTCGAGCAAAACGGCTGATTTTCGACAAAAGAGATAACACCCCCCCATTACGTCATGCTTCAGAAATGTGGAAAATGGTCCGTTTTCAAATGTTTTATTTTTGAACGTCAGTTCACATTTGTAGGTGGATCATCAGTGTTAGAGCTAAAATTAGCATGTTTAAAGTGATTTTCATGCTTCCAGGGGCCCAAAACACAAGATTTATGGAATGGTTAAAAGTGCATGAAAATGGCCAATTTACTCACTCTGAGTTCTCAAAAAGGGTTTCTTCACCCCGGGAAGTTAATTAAATACCATTTGGAGGCATTTAATGTTCGAGCAAAAACGGCTGATTTTCGACAAAAGAGATAACACCCCCCCATTACGTCATGCTTCAGAAATGTGGAAAATGGTCCGTTTTCAAATGTTTTATTTTTGAACGTCAGTTCACATTTGTAGGTGGATCATCAGTGTTAGAGCTAAAATTAGCATGTTTAAAGTGATTTTCATGCTTCCAGGGGCTCGGGAAGTTAATTAAATACCATTTGGAGGCATTTAATGTTCGAGCAAAAACGGCTGATTTTCGACAAAAGAGATAACACCCCCCCATTACGTCATGCTTCAGAAATGTGGAAAATGGTCCGTTTTCAAATGTTTTATTTTTGAACGTCAGTTCACATTTGTAGGTGGATCATCAGTGTTAGAGCTAAAATTAGCATGTTTAAAGTGATTTTCATGCTTCCAGGGGCTCGGGAAGTTAATTAAATACCATTTGGAGGCATTTAATGTTCGAGCAAAAACGGCTGATTTTCGACAAAAGAGATAACACCCCCCCATTACGTCATGCTTCAGAAAGGTGGAAATTGGTCCGTTTTCAAATGTTTTATTTTTGAACGTCAGTTCACATTTGTAGGTGGATCATCAGTGTTAGAGCTAAAATTAGCATGTTTAAAGTGATTTTCATGCTTTCAGGGGCTCGGGAAGTTAATTAAATACCATTTGGAGGCATTTAATGTTCGAGCAAAAACGGCTGATTTTCGACAAAAGAGATAACACCCCCCATTACGTCATGCTTCAGAAATGTGGAAAATGGTCCGTTTTCAAATGTTTTATTTTTGAACGTCAGTTCACATTTGTAGGTGGATCATCAGTGTTAGAGCTAAAATTAGCATGTTTAAAGTGATTTTCATGCTTCCAGGGGCTCGGGAAGTTAATTAAATACCATTTGGAGGCATTTAATGTTCGAGCAAAAACGGCTGATTTTCGACAAAAGAGATAACACCCCCCCATTACGTCATGCTTCAGAAATGTGGAAAATGGTCCGTTTTCAAATGTTTTATTTTTGAACGTCAGTTCACATTTGTAGGTGGATCATCAGTGTTAGAGCTAAAATTAGCATGTTTAAAGTGATTTTCATGCTTCCAGGGGCCCAAAACACAAGATTTATGGAATGGTTAAAAGTGCATGAAAATGGCCAATTTACTCACTCTGAGTTCTCAAAAAGGGTTTCTTCACCCCGGGAAGTTAATTAAATACCATTTGGAGGCATTTAATGTTCGAGCAAAAACGGCTGATTTTCGACAAAAGAGATAACACCCCCCCATTACGTCATGCTTCAGAAATGTGGAAAATGGTCCGTTTTCAAATGTTTTATTTTTGAACGTCAGTTCACATTTGTAGGTGGATCATCAGTGTTAGAGCTAAAATTAGCATGTTTAAAGTGATTTTCATGCTTCCAGGGGCCCAAAACACAAGATTTATGGAATGGTTAAAAGTGCATGAAAATGGCCAATTTACTCACTCTGAGTTCTCAAAAAGGGTTTCTTCACCCCGGGAAGTTAATTAAATACCATTTGGAGGCATTTAATGTTCGAGCAAAAACGGCTGATTTTCGACAAAAGAGATAACACCCCCCCATTACGTCATGCTTCAGAAATGTGGAAAATGGTCCGTTTTCAAATGTTTTATTTTTGAACGTCAGTTCACATTTGTAGGTGGATCATCAGTGTTAGAGCTAAAATTAGCATGTTTAAAGTGATTTTCATGCTTCCAGGGGCCCAAAACACAAGATTTATGGAATGGTTAGAAGTGCATGAAAATGGCCAATTTACTCACTCTGAGTTCTCAAAAAGGGTTTCTTCACCCCGGGAAGTTAATTAAATACCATTTGGAGGCATTTAATGTTCGAGCAAAAACGGCTGATTTTCGACAAAAGAGATAACACCCCCCCATTACGTCATGCTTCAGAAATGTGGAAAATGGTCCGTTTTCAAATGTTTTATTTTTGAACGTCAGTTCACATTTGTAGGTGGATCATCAGTGTTAGAGCTAAAATTAGCATGTTTAAAGTGATTTTCATGCTTCCAGGGGCCCAAAACACAAGATTTATGGAATGGTTAAAAGTGCATGAAAATGGCCAATTTACTCACTCTGAGTTCTCAAAAAGGGTTTCTTCACCCCGGGAAGTTAATTAAATACCATTTGGAGGCATTTAATGTTCGAGCAAAAACGGCTGATTTTCGACAAAAGAGATAACACCCCCCCATTACGTCATGCTTCAGAAATGTGGAAAATGGTCCGTTTTCAAATGTTTTATTTTTGAACGTCAGTTCACATTTGTAGGTGGATCATCAGTGTTAGAGCTAAAATTAGCATGTTTAAAGTGATTTTCATGCTTCCAGGGGCTCGGGAAGTTAATTAAATACCATTTGTAGGCATTTAATGTTCGAGCAAAAACGGCTGATTTTCGACAAAAGAGATAACACCCCCCCATTACGTCATGCTTCAGAAATGTGGAAAATGGTCCGTTTTCAAATGTTTTATTTTTGAACGTCAGTTCACATTTGTAGGTGGATCATCAGTGTTAGAGCTAAAATTAGCATGTTTAAAGTGATTTTCATGCTTCCAGGGGCTCGGGAAGTTAATTAAATACCATTTGGAGGCATTTAATGTTCGAGCAAAAACGGCTGATTTTCGACAAAAGAGATAACACCCCCCCATTACGTCATGCTTCAGAAATGTGGAAAATGGTCCGTTTTCAAATGTTTTATTTTTGAACGTCAGTTCACATTTGTAGGTGGATCATCAGTGTTAGAGCTAAAATTAGCATGTTTAAAGTGATTTTCATGCTTCCAGGGGCCCAAAACACAAGATTTATGGAATGGTTAAAAGTGCATGAAAATGGCCAATTTACTCACTCTGAGTTCTCAAAAAGGGTTTCTTCACCCCGGGAAGTTAATTAAATACCATTTGGAGGCATTTAATGTTCGAGCAAAAACGGCTGATTTTCGACAAAAGAGATAACACCCCCCCATTACGTCATGCTTCAGAAATGTGGAAAATGGTCCGTTTTCAAATGTTTTATTTTTGAACGTCAGTTCACATTTGTAGGTGGATCATCAGTGTTAGAGCTAAAATTAGCATGTTTAAAGTGATTTTCATGCTTCCAGGGGCTCGGGAAGTTAATTAAATACCATTTGGAGGCATTTAATGTTCGAGCAAAAACGGCTGATTTTCGACAAAAGAGATAACACCCCCCCATTACGTCATGCTTCAGAAATGTGGAAAATGGTCCGTTTTCAAATGTTTTATTTTTGAACGTCAGTTCACATTTGTAGGTGGATCATCAGTGTTAGAGCTAAAATTAGCATGTTTAAAGTGATTTTCATGCTTCCAGGGGCTCGGGAAGTTAATTAAATACCATTTGGAGGCATTTAATGTTCGAGCAAAAACGGCTGATTTTCGACAAAAGAGATAACACCCCCCATTACGTCATGCTTCAGAAATGTGGAAAATGGTCCGTTTTCAAATGTTTTATTTTTGAACGTCAGTTCACATTTGTAGGTGGATCATCAGTGTTAGAGCTAAAATTAGCATGTTTAAAGTGATTTTCATGCTTTCAGGGGCCCAAAACACAAGATTTATGGAATGGTTAAAAGTGCATGAAAATGGCCAATTTACTCACTCTGAGTTCTCAAAAAGGGTTTCTTCACCCCGGGAAGTTAATTAAATACCATTTGGAGGCATTTAATGTTCGAGCAAAAATGGCTGATTTTCGACAAAAGAGATAACACCCCCCCCATTACGTCATGCTTCAGAAATGTGGAAAATGGTCCGTTTTCAAATGTTTTATTTTTGAACGTCAGTTCACATTTGTAGGTGGATCATCAGTGTTAGAGCTAAAATTAGCATGTTTAAAGTGATTTTCATGCTTCCAGGGGCTCGGGAAGTTAATTAAATACCATTTGGAGGCATTTAATGTTCGAGCAAAAACGGCTGATTTTCGACAAAAGAGATAACACCCCCCCATTACGTCATGCTTCAGAAATGTGGAAAATGGTCCGTTTTCAAATGTTTTATTTTTGAACGTCAGTTCACATTTGTAGGTGGATCATCAGTGTTAGAGCTAAAATTAGCATGTTTAAAGTGATTTTCATGCTTCCAGGGGCTCGGGAAGTTAATTAAATACCATTTGGAGGCATTTAATGTTCGAGCAAAAACGGCTGATTTTCGACAAAAGAGATAACACCCCCCCATTACGTCATGCTTCAGAAATGTGGAAAATGGTCCGTTTTCAAATGTTTTATTTTTGAACGTCAGTTCACATTTGTAGGTGGATCATCAGTGTTAGAGCTAAAATTAGCATGTTTAAAGTGATTTTCATGCTTCCAGGGGCCCAAAACACAAGATTTATGGAATGGTTAAAAGTGCATGAAAATGGCCAATTTACTCACTCTGAGTTCTCAAAAAGGGTTTCTTCACCCCGGGAAGTTAATTAAATACCATTTGGAGGCATTTAATGTTCGAGCAAAAACGGCTGATTTTCGACAAAAGAGATAACACCCCCCCATTACGTCATGCTTCAGAAATGTGGAAAATGGTCCGTTTTCAAATGTTTTATTTTTGAACGTCAGTTCACATTTGTAGGTGGATCATCAGTGTTAGAGCTAAAATTAGCATGTTTAAAGTGATTTTCATGCTTCCAGGGGCTCGGGAAGTTAATTAAATACCATTTGGAGGCATTTAATGTTCGAGCAAAAACGGCTGATTTTCGACAAAAGAGATAACACCCCCCCATTACGTCATGCTTCAGAAATGTGGAAAATGGTCCGTTTTCAAATGTTTTATTTTTGAACGTCAGTTCACATTTGTAGGTGGATCATCAGTGTTAGAGCTAAAATTAGCATGTTTAAAGTGATTTTCATGCTTCCAGGGGCTCGGGAAGTTAATTAAATACCATTTGGAGGCATTTAATGTTCGAGCAAAAACGGCTGATTTTCGACAAAAGAGATAACACCCCCCCATTACGTCATGCTTCAGAAATGTGGAAAATGGTCCGTTTTCAAATGTTTTATTTTTGAACGTCAGTTCACATTTGTAGGTGGATCATCAGTGTTAGAGCTAAAATTAGCATGTTCAAAGTGATTATCATGCTTCCAGGGGCTCGGGAAGTTAATTAAATACCATTTGGAGGCATTTAATGTTCGAGCAAAAACGGCTGATTTTCGACAAAAGAGATAACACCCCCCCATTACGTCATGCTTCAGAAATGTGGAAAATGGTCCGTTTTCAAATGTTTTATTTTTGAACGTCAGTTCACATTTGTAGGTGGATCATCAGTGTTAGAGCTAAAATTAGCATGTTTAAAGTGATTTTCATGCTTCCAGGGGCTCGGGAAGTTAATTAAATACCATTTGGAGGCATTTAATGTTCGAGCAAAAACGGCTGATTTTCGACAAAAGAGATAACACCCCCCCATTACGTCATGCTTCAGAAATGTGGAAAATGGTCCGTTTTCGAATGTTTTATTTTTGAACGTCAGTTCACATTTGTAGGTGGATCATCAGTGTTAGAGCTAAAATTAGCATGTTTAAAGTGATTTTCATGCTTCCAGGGGCCCAAAACACAAGATTTATGGAATGGTTAAAAGTGCATGAAAATGGCCAATTTACTCACTCTGAGTTCTCAAAAAGGGTTTCTTCACCCCGGGAAGTTAATTAAATACCATTTGGAGGCATTTAATGTTCGAGCAAAAACGGCTGATTTTCGACAAAAGAGATAACACCCCCCCATTATGTCATGCTTCAGAAATGTGGAAAATGGTCCGTTTTCAAATGTTTTATTTTTGAACGTCAGTTCACATTTGTAGGTGGATCATCAGTGTTAGAGCTAAAATTAGCATGTTTAAAGTGATTTTCATGCTTCCAGGGGCTCGGGAAGTTAATTAAATACCATTTGGAGGCATTTAATGTTCGAGCAAAAACGGCTGATTTTCGACAAAAGAGATAACACCCCCCCATTACGTCATGCTTCAGAAATGTGGAAAATGGTCCGTTTTCAAATGTTTTATTTTTGAACGTCAGTTCACATTTGTAGGTGGATCATCAGTGTTAGAGCTAAAATTAGCATGTTTAAAGTGATTTTCATGCTTCCAGGGGCCCAAAACACAAGATTTATGGAATGGTTAAAAGTGCATGAAAATGGCCAATTTACTCACTCTGAGTTCTCAAAAAGGGTTTCTTCACCCCGGGAAGTTAATTAAATACCATTTGGAGGCATTTAATGTTCGAGCAAAAACGGCTGATTTTCGACAAAAGAGATAACACCCCCCCATTACGTCATGCTTCAGAAATGTGGAAAATGGTCCGTTTTCAAATGTTTTATTTTTGAACGTCAGTTCACATTTGTAGGTGGATCATCAGTGTTAGAGCTAAAATTAGCATGTTTAAAGTGATTTTCATGCTTCCAGGGGCTCGGGAAGTTAATTAAATACCATTTGGAGGCATTTAATGTTCGAGCAAAAACGGCTGATTTTCGACAAAAGAGATAACACCCCCCCATTACGTCATGCTTCAGAAATGTGGAAAATGGTCCGTTTTCAAATGTTTTATTTTTGAACGTCAGTTCACATTTGTAGGTGGATCATCAGTGTTAGAGCTAAAATTAGCATGTTTAAAGTGATTTTCATGCTTCCAGGGGCTCGGGAAGTTAATTAAATACCATTTGGAGGCATTTAATGTTCGAGCAAAAACGGCTGATTTTCGACAAAAGAGATAACACCCCCCCATTACGTCATGCTTCAGAAATGTGGAAAATGGTCCGTTTTCAAATGTTTTATTTTTGAACGTCAGTTCACATTTGTAGGTGGATCATCAGTGTTAGAGCTAAAATTAGCATGTTTAAAGTGATTTTCATGCTTCCAGGGGCCCAAAACACAAGATTTATGGAATGGTTAAAAGTGCATGAAAATGGCCAATTTACTCACTCTGAGTTCTCAAAAAGGGTTTCTTCACCCCGGGAAGTTAATTAAATACCATTTGGAGGCATTTAATGTTCGAGCAAAAACGGCTGATTTTCGACAAAAGAGATAACACCCCCCCATTACGTCATGCTTCAGAAATGTGGAAAATGGTCCGTTTTCAAATGTTTTATTTTTGAACGTCAGTTCACATTTGTAGGTGGATCATCAGTGTTAGAGCTAAAATTAGCATGTTTAAAGTGATTTTCATGCTTCCAGGGGCTCGGGAAGTTAATTAAATACCATTTGGAGGCATTTAATGTTCGAGCAAAAACGGCTGATTTTCGACAAAAGAGATAACACCCCCCCATTACGTCATGCTTCAGAAATGTGGAAAATGGTCCGTTTTCAAATGTTTTATTTTTGAACGTCAGTTCACATTTGTAGGTGGATCATCAGTGTTAGAGCTAAAATTAGCATGTTTAAAGTGATTTTCATGCTTCCAGGGGCTCGGGAAGTTAATTAAATACCATTTGGAGGCATTTAATGTTCGAGCAAAAACGGCTGATTTTCGACAAAAGAGATAACACCCCCCCATTACGTCATGCTTCAGAAATGTGGAAAATGGTCCGTTTTCAAATGTTTTATTTTTGAACGTCAGTTCACATTTGTAGGTGGATCATCAGTGTTAGAGCTAAAATTAGCATGTTTAAAGTGATTTTCATGCTTCCAGGGGCTCGGGAAGTTAATTAAATACCATTTGGAGGCATTTAATGTTCGAGCAAAAACGGCTGATTTTCGACAAAAGAGATAACACCCCCCCATTACGTCATGCTTCAGAAATGTGGAAAATGGTCCGTTTTCAAATGTTTTATTTTTGAACGTCAGTTCACATTTGTAGGTGGATCATCAGTGTTAGAGCTAAAATTAGCATGTTTAAAGTGATTTTCATGCTTCCAGGGGCCCAAAACACAAGATTTATGGAATGGTTAAAAGTGCATGAAAATGGCCAATTTACTCACTCTGAGTTCTCAAAAAGGGTTTCTTCACCCCGGGAAGTTAATTAAATACCATTTGGAGGCATTTAATGTTCGAGCAAAAACGGCTGATTTTCGACAAAAGAGATAACACCCCCCCATTACGTCATGCTTCAGAAATGTGGAAAATGGTCCGTTTTCAAATGTTTTATTTTTGAACGTCAGTTCACATTTGTAGGTGGATCATCAGTGTTAGAGCTAAAATTAGCATGTTTAAAGTGATTTTCATGCTTCCAGGGGCTCGGGAAGTTAATTAAATACCATTTGGAGGCATTTAATGTTCGAGCAAAAACGGCTGATTTTCGACAAAAGAGATAACACCCCCCCATTACGTCATGCTTCAGAAATGTGGAAAATGGTCCGTTTTCAAATGTTTTATTTTTGAACGTCAGTTCACATTTGTAGGTGGATCATCAGTGTTAGAGCTAAAATTAGCATGTTTAAAGTGATTTTCATGCTTCCAGGGGCTCGGGAAGTTAATTAAATACCATTTGGAGGCATTTAATGTTCGAGCAAAAACGGCTGATTTTCGACAAAAGAGATAACACCCCCCCATTACGTCATGCTTCAGAAATGTGGAAAATGGTCCGTTTTCAAATGTTTTATTTTTGAACGTCAGTTCACATTTGTAGGTGGATCATCAGTGTTAGAGCTAAAATTAGCATGTTTAAAGTGATTTTCATGCTTCCAGGGGCTCGGGAAGTTAATTAAATACCATTTGGAGGCATTTAATGTTCGAGCAAAAACGGCTGATTTTCGACAAAAGAGATAACACCCCCCCCATTACGTCATGCTTCAGAAATGTGGAAAATGGTCCGTTTTCAAATGTTTTATTTTTGAACGTCAGTTCACATTTGTAGGTGGATCATCAGTGTTAGAGCTAAAATTAGCATGTTTAAAGTGATTTTCATGCTTCCAGGGGCCCAAAACACAAGATTTATGGAATGGTTAAAAGTGCATGAAAATGGCCAATTTACTCACTCTGAGTTCTCAAAAAGGGTTTCTTCACCCCGGGAAGTTAATTAAATACCATTTGGAGGCATTTAATGTTCGAGCAAAAACGGCTGATTTTCGACAAAAGAGATAACACCCCCCCATTACGTCATGCTTCAGAAATGTGGAAAATGGTCCGTTTTCAAATGTTTTATTTTTGAACGTCAGTTCACATTTGTAGGTGGATCATCAGTGTTAGAGCTAAAATTAGCATGTTTAAAGTGATTTTCATGCTTCCAGGGGCTCGGGAAGTTAATTAAATACCATTTGGAGGCATTTAATGTTCGAGCAAAAACGGCTGATTTTCGACAAAAGAGATAACACCCCCCCATTACGTCATGCTTCAGAAATGTGGAAAATGGTCAGTTTTCAAATGTTTTATTTTTGAACGTCAGTTCACATTTGTAGGTGGATCATCAGTGTTAGAGCTAAAATTAGCATGTTTAAAGTGATTTTCATGCTTCCAGGGGCTCGGGAAGTTAATTAAATACCATTTGGAGGCATTTAATGTTCGAGCAAAAACGGCTGATTTTCGACAAAAGAGATAACACCCCCCCATTACGTCATGCTTCAGAAATGTGGAAAATGGTCCGTTTTCAAATGTTTTATTTTTGAACGTCAGTTCACATTTGTAGGTGGATCATCAGTGTTAGAGCTAAAATTAGCATGTTTAAAGTGATTTTCATGCTTCCAGGGGCCCAAAACACAAGATTTATGGAATGGTTAAAAGTGCATGAAAATGGCCAATTTACTCACTCTGAGTTCTCAAAAAGGGTTTCTTCACCCCGGGAAGTTAATTAAATACCATTTGGAGGCATTTAATGTTCGAGCAAAAACGGCTGATTTTCGACAAAAGAGATAACACCCCCCCATTACGTCATGCTTCAGAAATGTGGAAAATGGTCCGTTTTCAAATGTTTTATTTTTGAACGTCAGTTCACATTTGTAGGTGGATCATCAGTGTTAGAGCTAAAATTAGCATGTTTAAAGTGATTTTCATGCTTCCAGGGGCTCGGGAAGTTAATTAAATACCATTTGGAGGCATTTAATGTTCGAGCAAAAACGGCTGATTTTCGACAAAAGAGATAACACCCCCCCATTACGTCATGCTTCAGAAATGTGGAAAATGGTCCGTTTTCAAATGTTTTATTTTTGAACGTCAGTTCACATTTGTAGGTGGATCATCAGTGTTAGAGCTAAAATTAGCATGTTTAAAGTGATTTTCATGCTTCCAGGGGCTCGGGAAGTTAATTAAATACCATTTGGAGGCATTTAATGTTCGAGCAAAAACGGCTGATTTTCGACAAAAGAGATAACACCCCCCCATTACGTCATGCTTCAGAAATGTGGAAAATGGTCCGTTTTCAAATGTTTTATTTTTGAACGTCAGTTCACATTTGTAGGTGGATCATCAGTGTTAGAGCTAAAATTAGCATGTTTAAAGTGATTTTCATGCTTTCAGGGGCTCGGGAAGTTAATTAAATACCATTTGGAGGCATTTAATGTTCGAGCAAAAACGGCTGATTTTCGACAAAAGAGATAACACCCCCCATTACGTCATGCTTCAGAAATGTGGAAAATGGTCCGTTTTCAAATGTTTTATTTTTGAACGTCAGTTCACATTTGTAGGTGGATCATCAGTGTTAGAGCTAAAATTAGCATGTTTAAAGTGATTTTCATGCTTCCAGGGGCTCGGGAAGTTAATTAAATACCATTTGGAGGCATTTAATGTTCGAGCAAAAACGGCTGATTTTCGACAAAAGAGATAACACCCCCCCATTACGTCATGCTTCAGAAATGTGGAAAATGGTCCGTTTTCAAATGTTTTATTTTTGAACGTCAGTTCACATTTGTAGGTGGATCATCAGTGTTAGAGCTAAAATTAGCATGTTTAAAGTGATTTTCATGCTTCCAGGGGCCCAAAACACAAGATTTATGGAATGGTTAAAAGTGCATGAAAATGGCCAATTTACTCACTCTGAGTTCTCAAAAAGGGTTTCTTCACCCCGGGAAGTTAATTAAATACCATTTGGAGGCATTTAATGTTCGAGCAAAAACGGCTGATTTTCGACAAAAGAGATAACACCCCCCCATTACGTCATGCTTCAGAAATGTGGAAAATGGTCCGTTTTCAAATGTTTTATTTTTGAACGTCAGTTCACATTTGTAGGTGGATCATCAGTGTTAGAGCTAAAATTAGCATGTTTAAAGTGATTTTCATGCTTCCAGGGGCCCAAAACACAAGATTTATGGAATGGTTAGAAGTGCATGAAAATGGCCAATTTACTCACTCTGAGTTCTCAAAAAGGGTTTCTTCACCCCGGGAAGTTAATTAAATACCATTTGGAGGCATTTAATGTTCGAGCAAAAACGGCTGATTTTCGACAAAAGAGATAACACCCCCCCATTACGTCATGCTTCAGAAATGTGGAAAATGGTCCGTTTTCAAATGTTTTATTTTTGAACGTCAGTTCACATTTGTAGGTGGATCATCAGTGTTAGAGCTAAAATTAGCATGTTTAAAGTGATTTTCATGCTTCCAGGGGCTCGGGAAGTTAATTAAATACCATTTGGAGGCATTTAATGTTCGAGCAAAAACGGCTGATTTTCGACAAAAGAGATAACACCCCCCCATTACGTCATGCTTCAGAAATGTGGAAAATGGTCCGTTTTCAAATGTTTTATTTTTGAACGTCAGTTCACATTTGTAGGTGGATCATCAGTGTTAGAGCTAAAATTAGCATGTTTAAAGTGATTTTCATGCTTCCAGGGGCTCGGGAAGTTAATTAAATACCATTTGGAGGCATTTAATGTTCGAGCAAAAACGGCTGATTTTCGACAAAAGAGATAACACCCCCCCATTACGTCATGCTTCAGAAATGTGGAAAATGGTCCGTTTTCAAATGTTTTATTTTTGAACGTCAGTTCACATTTGTAGGTGGATCATCAGTGTTAGAGCTAAAATTAGCATGTTTAAAGTGATTTTCATGCTTCCAGGGGCCCAAAACACAAGATTTATGGAATGGTTAAAAGTGCATGAAAATGGCCAATTTACTCACTCTGAGTTCTCAAAAAGGGTTTCTTCACCCCGGGAAGTTAATTAAATACCATTTGGAGGCATTTAATGTTCGAGCAAAAACGGCTGATTTTCGACAAAAGAGATAACACCCCCCCATTACGTCATGCTTCAGAAATGTGGAAAATGGTCCGTTTTCAAATGTTTTATTTTTGAACGTCAGTTCACATTTGTAGGTGGATCATCAGTGTTAGAGCTAAAATTAGCATGTTTAAAGTGATTTTCATGCTTCCAGGGGCCCAAAACACAAGATTTATGGAATGGTTAAAAGTGCATGAAAATGGCCAATTTACTCACTCTGAGTTCTCAAAAAGGGTTTCTTCACCCCGGGAAGTTAATTAAATACCATTTGGAGGCATTTAATGTTCGAGCAAAAACGGCTGATTTTCGACAAAAGAGATAACACCCCCCCATTATGTCATGCTTCAGAAATGTGGAAAATGGTCCGTTTTCAAATGTTTTATTTTTGAACGTCAGTTCACATTTGTAGGTGGATCATCAGTGTTAGAGCTAAAATTAGCATGTTTAAAGTGATTTTCATGCTTCCAGGGGCCCAAAACACAAGATTTATGGAATGGTTAAAAGTGCATGAAAATGGCCAATTTACTCACTCTGAGTTCTCAAAAAGGGTTTCTTCACCCCGGGAAGTTAATTAAATACCATTTGGAGGCATTTAATGTTCGAGCAAAAACGGCTGATTTTCGACAAAAGAGATAACACCCCCCCATTACGTCATGCTTCAGAAATGTGGAAAATGGTCCGTTTTCAAATGTTTTATTTTTGAACGTCAGTTCACATTTGTAGGTGGATCATCAGTGTTAGAGCTAAAATTAGCATGTTTAAAGTGATTTTCATGCTTCCAGGGGCTCGGGAAGTTAATTAAATACCATTTGTAGGCATTTAATGTTCGAGCAAAAACGGCTGATTTTCGACAAAAGAGATAACACCCCCCCATTACGTCATGCTTCAGAAATGTGGAAAATGGTCCGTTTTCAAATGTTTTATTTTTGAACGTCAGTTCACATTTGTAGGTGGATCATCAGTGTTAGAGCTAAAATTAGCATGTTTAAAGTGATTTTCATGCTTCCAGGGGCTCGGGAAGTTAATTAAATACCATTTGGAGGCATTTAATGTTCGAGCAAAAACGGCTGATTTTCGACAAAAGAGATAACACCCCCCCATTACGTCATGCTTCAGAAATGTGGAAAATGGTCCGTTTTCAAATGTTTTATTTTTGAACGTCAGTTCACATTTGTAGGTGGATCATCAGTGTTAGAGCTAAAATTAGCATGTTTAAAGTGATTTTCATGCTTCCAGGGGCCCAAAACACAAGATTTATGGAATGGTTAAAAGTGCATGAAAATGGCCAATTTACTCACTCTGAGTTCTCAAAAAGGGTTTCTTCACCCCGGGAAGTTAATTAAATACCATTTGGAGGCATTTAATGTTCGAGCAAAAACGGCTGATTTTCGACAAAAGAGATAACACCCCCCCATTACGTCATGCTTCAGAAATGTGGAAAATGGTCCGTTTTCAAATGTTTTATTTTTGAACGTCAGTTCACATTTGTAGGTGGATCATCAGTGTTAGAGCTAAAATTAGCATGTTTAAAGTGATTTTCATGCTTCCAGGGGCTCGGGAAGTTAATTAAATACCATTTGGAGGCATTTAATGTTCGAGCAAAAACGGCTGATTTTCGACAAAAGAGATAACACCCCCCCATTACGTCATGCTTCAGAAATGTGGAAAATGGTCCGTTTTCAAATGTTTTATTTTTGAACGTCAGTTCACATTTGTAGGTGGATCATCAGTGTTAGAGCTAAAATTAGCATGTTTAAAGTGATTTTCATGCTTCCAGGGGCTCGGGAAGTTAATTAAATACCATTTGGAGGCATTTAATGTTCGAGCAAAAACGGCTAATTTTCGACAAAAGAGATAACACCCCCCATTACGTCATGCTTCAGAAATGTGGAAAATGGTCCGTTTTCAAATGTTGTATTTTTGAACGTCAGTTCACATTTGTAGGTGGATCATCAGTGTTAGAGCTAAAATTAGCATGTTTAAAGTGATTTTCATGCTTTCAGGGGCCCAAAACACAAGATTTATGGAATGGTTAAAAGTGCATGAAAATGGCCAATTTACTCACTCTGAGTTCTCAAAAAGGGTTTCTTCACCCCGGGAAGTTAATTAAATACCATTTGGAGGCATTTAATGTTCGAGCAAAAACGGCTGATTTTCGACAAAAGAGATAACACCCCCCCATTACGTCATGCTTCAGAAATGTGGAAAATGGTCCGTTTTCAAATGTTTTATTTTTGAACGTCAGTTCACATTTGTAGGTGGATCATCAGTGTTAGAGCTAAAATTAGCATGTTTAAAGTGATTTTCATGCTTCCAGGGGCCCAAAACACAAGATTTATGGAATGGTTAAAAGTGCATGAAAATGGCCAATTTACTCACTCTGAGTTCTCAAAAAGGGTTTCTTCACCCCGGGAAGTTAATTAAATACCATTTGGAGGCATTTAATGTTCGAGCAAAAACGGCTGATTTTCGACAAAAGAGATAACACCCCCCCATTACGTCATGCTTCAGAAATGTGGAAAATGGTCCGTTTTCAAATGTTTTATTTTTGAACGTCAGTTCACATTTGTAGGTGGATCATCAGTGTTAGAGCTAAAATTAGCATGTTTAAAGTGATTTTCATGCTTCCAGGGGCCCAAAACACAAGATTTATGGAATGGTTAAAAGTGCATGAAAATGGCCAATTTACTCACTCTGAGTTCTCAAAAAGGGTTTCTTCACCCCGGGAAGTTAATTAAATACCATTTGGAGGCATTTAATGTTCGAGCAAAAATGGCTGATTTTCGACAAAAGAGATAACACCCCCCCATTACGTCATGCTTCAGAAATGTGGAAAATGGTCCGTTTTCAAATGTTTTATTTTTGAACGTCAGTTCACATTTGTAGGTGGATCATCAGTGTTAGAGCTAAAATTAGCATGTTTAAAGTGATTTTCATGCTTCCAGGGGCTCGGGAAGTTAATTAAATACCATTTGGAGGCATTTAATGTTCGAGCAAAAACGGCTGATTTTCGACAAAAGAGATAACACCCCCCCATTACGTCATGCTTCAGAAATGTGGAAAATGGTCCGTTTTCAAATGTTTTATTTTTGAACGTCAGTTCACATTTGTAGGTGGATCATCAGTGTTAGAGCTAAAATTAGCATGTTTAAAGTGATTTTCATGCTTCCAGGGGCCCAAAACACAAGATTTATGGAATGGTTAAAAGTGCATGAAAATGGCCAATTTACTCACTCTGAGTTCTCAAAAAGGGTTTCTTCACCCCGGGAAGTTAATTAAATACCATTTGGAGGCATTTAATGTTCGAGCAAAAACGGCTGATTTTCGACAAAAGAGATAACACCCCCCCATTACGTCATGCTTCAGAAATGTGGAAAATGGTCCGTTTTCAAATGTTTTATTTTTGAACGTCAGTTCACATTTGTAGGTGGATCATCAGTGTTAGAGCTAAAATTAGCATGTTTAAAGTGATTTTCATGCTTCCAGGGGCTCGGGAAGTTAATTAAATACCATTTGGAGGCATTTAATGTTCGAGCAAAAACGGCTGATTTTCGACAAAAGAGATAACACCCCCCCATTACGTCATGCTTCAGAAATGTGGAAAATGGTCCGTTTTCAAATGTTTTATTTTTGAACGTCAGTTCACATTTGTAGGTGGATCATCAGTGTTAGAGCTAAAATTAGCATGTTTAAAGTGATTTTCATGCTTCCAGGGGCTCGGGAAGTTAATTAAATACCATTTGGAGGCATTTAATGTTCGAGCAAAAACGGCTGATTTTCGACAAAAGAGATAACACCCCCCCATTACGTCATGCTTCAGAAATGTGGAAAATGGTCCGTTTTCCAAATGTTTTATTTTTGAACGTCAGTTCACATTTGTAGGTGGATCATCAGTGTTAGAGCTAAAATTAGCATGTTTAAAGTGATTTTCATGCTTTCAGGGGCTCGGGAAGTTAATTAAATACCATTTGGAGGCATTTAATGTTCGAGCAAAAACGGCTGATTTTCGACAAAAGAGATAACACCCCCCATTACGTCATGCTTCAGAAATGTGGAAAATGGTCCGTTTTCAAATGTTTTATTTTTGAACGTCAGTTCACATTTGTAGGTGGATCATCAGTGTTAGAGCTAAAATTAGCATGTTTAAAGTGATTTTCATGCTTCCAGGGGCTCGGGAAGTTAATTAAATACCATTTGGAGGCATTTAATGTTCGAGCAAAAACGGCTGATTTTCGACAAAAGAGATAACACCCCCCCATTACGTCATGCTTCAGAAATGTGGAAAATGGTCCGTTTTCAAATGTTTTATTTTTGAACGTCAGTTCACATTTGTAGGTGGATCATCAGTGTTAGAGCTAAAATTAGCATGTTTAAAGTGATTTTCATGCTTCCAGGGGCCCAAAACACAAGATTTATGGAATGGTTAAAAGTGCATGAAAATGGCCAATTTACTCACTCTGAGTTCTCAAAAAGGGTTTCTTCACCCCGGGAAGTTAATTAAATACCATTTGGAGGCATTTAATGTTCGAGCAAAAACGGCTGATTTTCGACAAAAGAGATAACACCCCCCCATTACGTCATGCTTCAGAAATGTGGAAAATGGTCCGTTTTCAAATGTTTTATTTTTGAACGTCAGTTCACATTTGTAGGTGGATCATCAGTGTTAGAGCTAAAATTAGCATGTTTAAAGTGATTTTCATGCTTCCAGGGGCCCAAAACACAAGATTTATGGAATGGTTAAAAGTGCATGAAAATGGCCAATTTACTCACTCTGAGTTCTCAAAAAGGGTTTCTTCACCCCGGGAAGTTAATTAAATACCATTTGGAGGCATTTAATGTTCGAGCAAAAACGGCTGATTTTCGACAAAAGAGATAACACCCCCCCATTATGTCATGCTTCAGAAATGTGGAAAATGGTCCGTTTTCAAATGTTTTATTTTTGAACGTCAGTTCACATTTGTAGGTGGATCATCAGTGTTAGAGCTAAAATTAGCATGTTTAAAGTGATTTTCATGCTTCCAGGGGCCCAAAACACAAGATTTATGGAATGGTTAAAAGTGCATGAAAATGGCCAATTTACTCACTCTGAGTTCTCAAAAAGGGTTTCTTCACCCCGGGAAGTTAATTAAATACCATTTGGAGGCATTTAATGTTCGAGCAAAAACGGCTGATTTTCGACAAAAGAGATAACACCCCCCCATTACGTCATGCTTCAGAAATGTGGAAAATGGTCCGTTTTCAAATGTTTTATTTTTGAACGTCAGTTCACATTTGTAGGTGGATCATCAGTGTTAGAGCTAAAATTAGCATGTTTAAAGTGATTTTCATGCTTCCAGGGGCTCGGGAAGTTAATTAAATACCATTTGTAGGCATTTAATGTTCGAGCAAAAACGGCTGATTTTCGACAAAAGAGATAACACCCCCCCATTACGTCATGCTTCAGAAATGTGGAAAATGGTCCGTTTTCAAATGTTTTATTTTTGAACGTCAGTTCACATTTGTAGGTGGATCATCAGTGTTAGAGCTAAAATTAGCATGTTTAAAGTGATTTTCATGCTTCCAGGGGCTCGGGAAGTTAATTAAATACCATTTGGAGGCATTTAATGTTCGAGCAAAAACGGCTGATTTTCGACAAAAGAGATAACACCCCCCCATTACGTCATGCTTCAGAAATGTGGAAAATGGTCCGTTTTCAAATGTTTTATTTTTGAACGTCAGTTCACATTTGTAGGTGGATCATCAGTGTTAGAGCTAAAATTAGCATGTTTAAAGTGATTTTCATGCTTCCAGGGGCCCAAAACACAAGATTTATGGAATGGTTAAAAGTGCATGAAAATGGCCAATTTACTCACTCTGAGTTCTCAAAAAGGGTTTCTTCACCCGGGAAGTTAATTAAATACCATTTGGAGGCATTTAATGTTCGAGCAAAAACGGCTGATTTTCGACAAAAGAGATAACACCCCCCCATTACGTCATGCTTCAGAAATGTGGAAAATGGTCCGTTTTCAAATGTTTTATTTTTGAACGTCAGTTCACATTTGTAGGTGGATCATCAGTGTTAGAGCTAAAATTAGCATGTTTAAAGTGATTTTCATGCTTCCAGGGGCTCGGGAAGTTAATTAAATACCATTTGGAGGCATTTAATGTTCGAGCAAAAACGGCTGATTTTCGACAAAAGAGATAACACCCCCCCATTACGTCATGCTTCAGAAATGTGGAAAATGGTCCGTTTTCAAATGTTTTATTTTTGAACGTCAGTTCACATTTGTAGGTGGATCATCAGTGTTAGAGCTAAAATTAGCATGTTTAAAGTGATTTTCATGCTTCCAGGGGCCCAAAACACAAGATTTATGGAATGGTTAAAAGTGCATGAAAATGGCCAATTTACTCACTCTGAGTTCTCAAAAAGGGTTTCTTCACCCCGGGAAGTTAATTAAATACCATTTGGAGGCATTTAATGTTCGAGCAAAAACGGCTGATTTTCGACAAAAGAGATAACACCCCCCCATTACGTCATGCTTCAGAAATGTGGAAAATGGTCCGTTTTCAAATGTTTTATTTTTGAACGTCAGTTCACATTTGTAGGTGGATCATCAGTGTTAGAGCTAAAATTAGCATGTTTAAAGTGATTTTCATGCTTCCAGGGGCTCGGGAAGTTAATTAAATACCATTTGGAGGCATTTAATGTTCGAGCAAAAACGGCTGATTTTCGACAAAAGAGATAACACCCCCCCATTACGTCATGCTTCAGAAATGTGGAAAATGGTCCGTTTTCAAATGTTTTATTTTTGAACGTCAGTTCACATTTGTAGGTGGATCATCAGTGTTAGAGCTAAAATTAGCATGTTTAAAGTGATTTTCATGCTTCCAGGGGCTCGGGAAGTTAATTAAATACCATTTGGAGGCATTTAATGTTCGAGCAAAAACGGCTAATTTTCGACAAAAGAGATAACACCCCCCATTACGTCATGCTTCAGAAATGTGGAAAATGGTCCGTTTTCAAATGTTGTATTTTTGAACGTCAGTTCACATTTGTAGGTGGATCATCAGTGTTAGAGCTAAAATTAGCATGTTTAAAGTGATTTTCATGCTTTCAGGGGCCCAAAACACAAGATTTATGGAATGGTTAAAAGTGCATGAAAATGGCCAATTTACTCACTCTGAGTTCTCAAAAAGGGTTTCTTCACCCCGGGAAGTTAATTAAATACCATTTGGAGGCATTTAATGTTCGAGCAAAAACGGCTGATTTTCGACAAAAGAGATAACACCCCCCCATTACGTCATGCTTCAGAAATGTGGAAAATGGTCCGTTTTCAAATGTTTTATTTTTGAACGTCAGTTCACATTTGTAGGTGGATCATCAGTGTTAGAGCTAAAATTAGCATGTTTAAAGTGATTTTCATGCTTCCAGGGGCCCAAAACACAAGATTTATGGAATGGTTAAAAGTGCATGAAAATGGCCAATTTACTCACTCTGAGTTCTCAAAAAGGGTTTCTTCACCCCGGGAAGTTAATTAAATACCATTTGGAGGCATTTAATGTTCGAGCAAAAACGGCTGATTTTCGACAAAAGAGATAACACCCCCCCATTACGTCATGCTTCAGAAATGTGGAAAATGGTCCGTTTTCAAATGTTTTATTTTTGAACGTCAGTTCACATTTGTAGGTGGATCATCAGTGTTAGAGCTAAAATTAGCATGTTTAAAGTGATTTTCATGCTTCCAGGGGCCCAAAACACAAGATTTATGGAATGGTTAAAAGTGCATGAAAATGGCCAATTTACTCACTCTGAGTTCTCAAAAAGGGTTTCTTCACCCCGGGAAGTTAATTAAATACCATTTGGAGGCATTTAATGTTCGAGCAAAAATGGCTGATTTTCGACAAAAGAGATAACACCCCCCCATTACGTCATGCTTCAGAAATGTGGAAAATGGTCCGTTTTCAAATGTTTTATTTTTGAACGTCAGTTCACATTTGTAGGTGGATCATCAGTGTTAGAGCTAAAATTAGCATGTTTAAAGTGATTTTCATGCTTCCAGGGGCTCGGGAAGTTAATTAAATACCATTTGGAGGCATTTAATGTTCGAGCAAAAACGGCTGATTTTCGACAAAAGAGATAACACCCCCCCATTACGTCATGCTTCAGAAATGTGGAAAATGGTCCGTTTTCAAATGTTTTATTTTTGAACGTCAGTTCACATTTGTAGGTGGATCATCAGTGTTAGAGCTAAAATTAGCATGTTTAAAGTGATTTTCATGCTTCCAGGGGCTCGGGAAGTTAATTAAATACCATTTGGAGGCATTTAATGTTCGAGCAAAAACGGCTGATTTTCGACAAAAGAGATAACACCCCCCCATTACGTCATGCTTCAGAAATGTGGAAAATGGTCCGTTTTCAAATGTTTTATTTTTGAACGTCAGTTCACATTTGTAGGTGGATCATCAGTGTTAGAGCTAAAATTAGCATGTTTAAAGTGATTTTCATGCTTCCAGGGGCCCAAAACACAAGATTTATGGAATGGTTAAAAGTGCATGAAAATGGCCAATTTACTCACTCTGAGTTCTCAAAAAGGGTTTCTTCACCCCGGGAAGTTAATTAAATACCATTTGGAGGCATTTAATGTTCGAGCAAAAACGGCTGATTTTCGACAAAAGAGATAACACCCCCCCATTACGTCATGCTTCAGAAATGTGGAAAATGGTCCGTTTTCAAATGTTTTATTTTTGAACGTCAGTTCACATTTGTAGGTGGATCATCAGTGTTAGAGCTAAAATTAGCATGTTTAAAGTGATTTTCATGCTTCCAGGGGCTCGGGAAGTTAATTAAATACCATTTGGAGGCATTTAATGTTCGAGCAAAAACGGCTGATTTTCGACAAAAGAGATAACACCCCCCCATTACGTCATGCTTCAGAAATGTGGAAAATGGTCCGTTTTCAAATGTTTTATTTTTGAACGTCAGTTCACATTTGTAGGTGGATCATCAGTGTTAGAGCTAAAATTAGCATGTTTAAAGTGATTTTCATGCTTCCAGGGGCTCGGGAAGTTAATTAAATACCATTTGGAGGCATTTAATGTTCGAGCAAAAACGGCTGATTTTCGACAAAAGAGATAACACCCCCCCATTACGTCATGCTTCAGAAATGTGGAAAATGGTCCGTTTTCAAATGTTTTATTTTTGAACGTCAGTTCACATTTGTAGGTGGATCATCAGTGTTAGAGCTAAAATTAGCATGTTTAAAGTGATTTTCATGCTTCCAGGGGCTCGGGAAGTTAATTAAATACCATTTGGAGGCATTTAATGTTCGAGCAAAAACGGCTGATTTTCGACAAAAGAGATAACACCCCCCCATTACGTCATGCTTCAGAAATGTGGAAAATGGTCCGTTTTCAAATGTTTTATTTTTGAACGTCAGTTCACATTTGTAGGTGGATCATCAGTGTTAGAGCTAAAATTAGCATGTTTAAAGTGATTTTCATGCTTCCAGGGGCTCGGGAAGTTAATTAAATACCATTTGGAGGCATTTAATGTTCGAGCAAAAACGGCTGATTTTCGACAAAAGAGATAACACCCCCCCATTACGTCATGCTTCAGAAATGTGGAAAATGGTCCGTTTTCGAATGTTTTATTTTTGAACGTCAGTTCACATTTGTAGGTGGATCATCAGTGTTAGAGCTAAAATTAGCATGTTTAAAGTGATTTTCATGCTTCCAGGGGCCCAAAACACAAGATTTATGGAATGGTTAAAAGTGCATGAAAATGGCCAATTTACTCACTCTGAGTTCTCAAAAAGGGTTTCTTCACCCCGGGAAGTTAATTAAATACCATTTGGAGGCATTTAATGTTCGAGCAAAAACGGCTGATTTTCGACAAAAGAGATAACACCCCCCCATTACGTCATGCTTCAGAAATGTGGAAAATGGTCCGTTTTCAAATGTTTTATTTTTGAACGTCAGTTCACATTTGTAGGTGGATCATCAGTGTTAGAGCTAAAATTAGCATGTTTAAAGTGATTTTCATGCTTCCAGGGGCTCGGGAAGTTAATTAAATACCATTTGGAGGCATTTAATGTTCGAGCAAAAACGGCTGATTTTCGACAAAAGAGATAACACCCCCCCATTACGTCATGCTTCAGAAATGTGGAAAATGGTCCGTTTTCAAATGTTTTATTTTTGAACGTCAGTTCACATTTGTAGGTGGATCATCAGTGTTAGAGCTAAAATTAGCATGTTTAAAGTGATTTTCATGCTTCCAGGGGCCCAAAACACAAGATTTATGGAATGGTTAAAAGTGCATGAAAATGGCCAATTTACTCACTCTGAGTTCTCAAAAAGGGTTTCTTCACCCCGGGAAGTTAATTAAATACCATTTGGAGGCATTTAATGTTCGAGCAAAAACGGCTGATTTTCGACAAAAGAGATAACACCCCCCCATTACGTCATGCTTCAGAAATGTGGAAAATGGTCCGTTTTCAAATGTTTTATTTTTGAACGTCAGTTCACATTTGTAGGTGGATCATCAGTGTTAGAGCTAAAATTAGCATGTTTAAAGTGATTTTCATGCTTCCAGGGGCTCGGGAAGTTAATTAAATACCATTTGGAGGCATTTAATGTTCGAGCAAAAACGGCTGATTTTCGACAAAAGAGATAACACCCCCCCATTACGTCATGCTTCAGAAATGTGGAAAATGGTCCGTTTTCAAATGTTTTATTTTTGAACGTCAGTTCACATTTGTAGGTGGATCATCAGTGTTAGAGCTAAAATTAGCATGTTTAAAGTGATTTTCATGCTTCCAGGGGCTCGGGAAGTTAATTAAATACCATTTGGAGGCATTTAATGTTCGAGCAAAAACGGCTGATTTTCGACAAAAGAGATAACACCCCCCCATTACGTCATGCTTCAGAAATGTGGAAAATGGTCCGTTTTCAAATGTTTTATTTTTGAACGTCAGTTCACATTTGTAGGTGGATCATCAGTGTTAGAGCTAAAATTAGCATGTTTAAAGTGATTTTCATGCTTCCAGGGGCCCAAAACACAAGATTTATGGAATGGTTAAAAGTGCATGAAAATGGCCAATTTACTCACTCTGAGTTCTCAAAAAGGGTTTCTTCACCCCGGGAAGTTAATTAAATACCATTTGGAGGCATTTAATGTTCGAGCAAAAACGGCTGATTTTCGACAAAAGAGATAACACCCCCCCATTACGTCATGCTTCAGAAATGTGGAAAATGGTCCGTTTTCAAATGTTTTATTTTTGAACGTCAGTTCACATTTGTAGGTGGATCATCAGTGTTAGAGCTAAAATTAGCATGTTTAAAGTGATTCTCATGCTTCCAGGGGCTCGGGAAGTTAATTAAATACCATTTGGAGGCATTTAATGTTCGAGCAAAAACGGCTGATTTTCGACAAAAGAGATAACACCCCCCCATTACGTCATGCTTCAGAAATGTGGAAAATGGTCCGTTTTCAAATGTTTTATTTTTGAACGTCAGTTCACATTTGTAGGTGGATCATCAGTGTTAGAGCTAAAATTAGCATGTTTAAAGTGATTTTCATGCTTCCAGGGGCTCGGGAAGTTAATTAAATACCATTTGGAGGCATTTAATGTTCGAGCAAAAACGGCTGATTTTCGACAAAAGAGATAACACCCCCCCATTACGTCATGCTTCAGAAATGTGGAAAATGGTCCGTTTTCAAATGTTTTATTTTTGAACGTCAGTTCACATTTGTAGGTGGATCATCAGTGTTAGAGCTAAAATTAGCATGTTTAAAGTGATTTTCATGCTTCCAGGGGCTCGGGAAGTTAATTAAATACCATTTGGAGGCATTTAATGTTCGAGCAAAAACGGCTGATTTTCGACAAAAGAGATAACACCCCCCCATTACGTCATGCTTCAGAAATGTGGAAAATGGTCCGTTTTCAAATGTTTTATTTTTGAACGTCAGTTCACATTTGTAGGTGGATCATCAGTGTTAGAGCTAAAATTAGCATGTTTAAAGTGATTTTCATGCTTCCAGGGGCCCAAAACACAAGATTTATGGAATGGTTAAAAGTGCATGAAAATGGCCAATTTACTCACTCTGAGTTCTCAAAAAGGGTTTCTTCACCCCGGGAAGTTAATTAAATACCATTTGGAGGCATTTAATGTTCGAGCAAAAACGGCTGATTTTCGACAAAAGAGATAACACCCCCCCATTACGTCATGCTTCAGAAATGTGGAAAATGGTCCGTTTTCAAATGTTTTATTTTTGAACGTCAGTTCACATTTGTAGGTGGATCATCAGTGTTAGAGCTAAAATTAGCATGTTTAAAGTGATTTTCATGCTTCCAGGGGCTCGGGAAGTTAATTAAATACCATTTGGAGGCATTTAATGTTCGAGCAAAAACGGCTGATTTTCGACAAAAGAGATAACACCCCCCCATTACGTCATGCTTCAGAAATGTGGAAAATGGTCCGTTTTCAAATGTTTTATTTTTGAACGTCAGTTCACATTTGTAGGTGGATCATCAGTGTTAGAGCTAAAATTAGCATGTTTAAAGTGATTTTCATGCTTCCAGGGGCTCGGGAAGTTAATTAAATACCATTTGGAGGCATTTAATGTTCGAGCAAAAACGGCTGATTTTCGACAAAAGAGATAACACCCCCCCATTACGTCATGCTTCAGAAATGTGGAAAATGGTCCGTTTTCAAATGTTTTATTTTTGAACGTCAGTTCACATTTGTAGGTGGATCATCAGTGTTAGAGCTAAAATTAGCATGTTTAAAGTGATTTTCATGCTTCCAGGGGCTCGGGAAGTTAATTAAATACCATTTGGAGGCATTTAATGTTCGAGCAAAAACGGCTGATTTTCGACAAAAGAGATAACACCCCCCCCATTACGTCATGCTTCAGAAATGTGGAAAATGGTCCGTTTTCAAATGTTTTATTTTTGAACGTCAGTTCACATTTGTAGGTGGATCATCAGTGTTAGAGCTAAAATTAGCATGTTTAAAGTGATTTTCATGCTTCCAGGGGCCCAAAACACAAGATTTATGGAATGGTTAAAAGTGCATGAAAATGGCCAATTTACTCACTCTGAGTTCTCAAAAAGGGTTTCTTCACCCCGGGAAGTTAATTAAATACCATTTGGAGGCATTTAATGTTCGAGCAAAAACGGCTGATTTTCGACAAAAGAGATAACACCCCCCCATTACGTCATGCTTCAGAAATGTGGAAAATGGTCCGTTTTCAAATGTTTTATTTTTGAACGTCAGTTCACATTTGTAGGTGGATCATCAGTGTTAGAGCTAAAATTAGCATGTTTAAAGTGATTTTCATGCTTCCAGGGGCTCGGGAAGTTAATTAAATACCATTTGGAGGCATTTAATGTTCGAGCAAAAACGGCTGATTTTCGACAAAAGAGATAACACCCCCCCATTACGTCATGCTTCAGAAATGTGGAAAATGGTCAGTTTTCAAATGTTTTATTTTTGAACGTCAGTTCACATTTGTAGGTGGATCATCAGTGTTAGAGCTAAAATTAGCATGTTTAAAGTGATTTTCATGCTTCCAGGGGCTCGGGAAGTTAATTAAATACCATTTGGAGGCATTTAATGTTCGAGCAAAAACGGCTGATTTTCGACAAAAGAGATAACACCCCCCCATTACGTCATGCTTCAGAAATGTGGAAAATGGTCCGTTTTCAAATGTTTTATTTTTGAACGTCAGTTCACATTTGTAGGTGGATCATCAGTGTTAGAGCTAAAATTAGCATGTTTAAAGTGATTTTCATGCTTCCAGGGGCCCAAAACACAAGATTTATGGAATGGTTAAAAGTGCATGAAAATGGCCAATTTACTCACTCTGAGTTCTCAAAAAGGGTTTCTTCACCCCGGGAAGTTAATTAAATACCATTTGGAGGCATTTAATGTTCGAGCAAAAACGGCTGATTTTCGACAAAAGAGATAACACCCCCCCATTACGTCATGCTTCAGAAATGTGGAAAATGGTCCGTTTTCAAATGTTTTATTTTTGAACGTCAGTTCACATTTGTAGGTGGATCATCAGTGTTAGAGCTAAAATTAGCATGTTTAAAGTGATTTTCATGCTTCCAGGGGCTCGGGAAGTTAATTAAATACCATTTGGAGGCATTTAATGTTCGAGCAAAAACGGCTGATTTTCGACAAAAGAGATAACACCCCCCCATTACGTCATGCTTCAGAAATGTGGAAAATGGTCCGTTTTCAAATGTTTTATTTTTGAACGTCAGTTCACATTTGTAGGTGGATCATCAGTGTTAGAGCTAAAATTAGCATGTTTAAAGTGATTTTCATGCTTTCAGGGGCTCGGGAAGTTAATTAAATACCATTTGGAGGCATTTAATGTTCGAGCAAAAACGGCTGATTTTCGACAAAAGAGATAACACCCCCCATTACGTCATGCTTCAGAAATGTGGAAAATGGTCCGTTTTCAAATGTTTTATTTTTGAACGTCAGTTCACATTTGTAGGTGGATCATCAGTGTTAGAGCTAAAATTAGCATGTTTAAAGTGATTTTCATGCTTCCAGGGGCTCGGGAAGTTAATTAAATACCATTTGGAGGCATTTAATGTTCGAGCAAAAACGGCTGATTTTCGACAAAAGAGATAACACCCCCCCATTACGTCATGCTTCAGAAATGTGGAAAATGGTCCGTTTTCAAATGTTTTATTTTTGAACGTCAGTTCACATTTGTAGGTGGATCATCAGTGTTAGAGCTAAAATTAGCATGTTTAAAGTGATTTTCATGCTTCCAGGGGCCCAAAACACAAGATTTATGGAATGGTTAAAAGTGCATGAAAATGGCCAATTTACTCACTCTGAGTTCTCAAAAAGGGTTTCTTCACCCCGGGAAGTTAATTAAATACCATTTGGAGGCATTTAATGTTCGAGCAAAAACGGCTGATTTTCGACAAAAGAGATAACACCCCCCCATTACGTCATGCTTCAGAAATGTGGAAAATGGTCCGTTTTCAAATGTTTTATTTTTGAACGTCAGTTCACATTTGTAGGTGGATCATCAGTGTTAGAGCTAAAATTAGCATGTTTAAAGTGATTTTCATGCTTCCAGGGGCTCGGGAAGTTAATTAAATACCATTTGGAGGCATTTAATGTTCGAGCAAAAACGGCTGATTTTCGACAAAAGAGATAACACCCCCCCATTACGTCATGCTTCAGAAATGTGGAAAATGGTCCGTTTTCAAATGTTTTATTTTTGAACGTCAGTTCACATTTGTAGGTGGATCATCAGTGTTAGAGCTAAAATTAGCATGTTTAAAGTGATTTTCATGCTTCCAGGGGCCCAAAACACAAGATTTATGGAATGGTTAAAAGTGCATGAAAATGGCCAATTTACTCACTCTGAGTTCTCAAAAAGGGTTTCTTCACCCCGGGAAGTTAATTAAATACCATTTGGAGGCATTTAATGTTCGAGCAAAAACGGCTGATTTTCGACAAAAGAGATAACACCCCCCCATTACGTCATGCTTCAGAAATGTGGAAAATGGTCCGTTTTCAAATGTTTTATTTTTGAACGTCAGTTCACATTTGTAGGTGGATCATCAGTGTTAGAGCTAAAATTAGCATGTTTAAAGTGATTTTCATGCTTCCAGGGGCTCGGGAAGTTAATTAAATACCATTTGGAGGCATTTAATGTTCGAGCAAAAACGGCTGATTTTCGACAAAAGAGATAACACCCCCCCATTACGTCATGCTTCAGAAATGTGGAAA
>NW_028245949.1:0-57978 GCF_964263255.1 Lissotriton vulgaris
GCTGTGTTCCGAGAAGCATTGTATCCCCATGAGGCGCTGCACCCCCTACGTCACGGGGGTTCAGCGATTCTCAGAACTCAGCTATTCGCCGTCGCTCCCCCATTGCGCTTTGTCTTCCCATACGTCACGGGGGAGGAGTTGTTCATTCTTCGTTGTTGCTTGTGGGAGACGGTCGCTGTGCTTACACACAGCCGCCATTTCTTTGCAAAAGTCTTTATCGCGAGCAATTTTTTAGTTCTTCATTGTTCGTTGCAGCTTCTGGTAGATGGTCGATGTGCTTACGCACATCCGCCATTTCTTTGCAAAAGTTTTTATCGCGAGCAATATTTTTAAAAATCGAGGGAAATAATTTTGATATCATTTTATTTGCATAATTTTCAAGAATTTAAATTTTCATATATTCTTTAATTCGACCATTTTAATAATCAAAATTTTGCCAAAGTAAGTGACGTGGGAGGAGTTGTTCATAGTCCGTTGTAGTTTCTGGGAGACGGTCACTGTCTTTACCCACGCCCGCCATTAGTTTCTACAAGTGGATTTACGCCAGCCATTCTTATAACTTGATGCAACTAATTTTGAAAACCTGCCATTTGCATGGTTTAAAGCAAGTTATTTATGACATATTGTTTTAATCCTTCTTTTCAAGTATGTTAAGTTGTGAAGTTGAGGGAAGTTGAGGTCTGTTTTCGTTTGTGGCTCGTTTTTACGGCTGTTTAAGTGGGTGGAAATGCGTTTTTTTAGGGCTTTGGGTCCTATTAAGTAGGGTTTCACAGATTCTATGGCTCAGTGCCCGACTCAGGTTCGTACATATTTAGGTTTGCAAGATTTTCATGCATTTTGGCGTTTATTGGTCCAGATTTGGGCGAATTTTGGGACTTTTTTATGTTCATGGGGGGGCGTGTGTTTGGGTGAAAATTCGTACCCTTTCTATTGGATGGATTTGGTTGATAATTGTTGAGATTGTTAGTAATCGCTCGAACTAGTTTCCTTGTCATTTTGAAGATGATTCAAGCATTGCAAGTGCTCAAAAAGCATTTCTTGTTGAAGGCGCGATTTGCAAATTTATGCAATGTGGGTTTTGAGAAATTGTTTTGGCGATGTTCTACTTGCGCTAGGATGACGCGGGTTGGATGAGTGGTGTGGACAGTGTTTTGGCAGGTGTTCCTAATTTTTGGGATTTGTAACTGGCACGGAAGGGTGTGTTTGGCCAATGTCAAATGTACTAAAATGTTCGGGTGTGGTTTTGTGGCGTGTTTTGAGGGCGCTATAGCAGGGTATTCCAGCTACTTCTTAGCTGATTTGGCGAGATGGGCTGAGAGTTGGGAGTGTTTATTTTTCCTGAAATTTGGTTTGAAGAAAATTGATGGAGGTTTATATATTTTTGATATTTTGAGAGACCCAATTGGAGGCCCTGTCTGTTTCCAATTTTTTCGTGTTTTCGTGACACGATTGTTGTGTGTTCCAGCTACTTCTTAGCGGAGTATGCGTGCTGGGCTGATAGTTTGGGCTCTTGTTTGTTGGTAGTAATTGTTTTTAAGAGAAAGGGTGGCTGGAAGTGGTGTTTTGGCCCTAGTGTGGAAGTGCATTTTGTCGGGATTTGAGGCGTAGGCATGTTTTCATTGTTGTCTAGGGCTCTGGGCCCTGTTCTGTTTCATGCATATTGGTGTATTGACGGCCACAACTGAATCCCATATGGGCATCTGCCTAGATGATAATGTTGTGGGAGAGGGAACGATAACCTCCTTCTCAGCCATTTGTAAACAAATAGCAGCTAACCTAAACAAGGGGGGGTCACATCACAAGAAAGCCCATAGATGGTTCGACAGCGCCTGCTCTAAAGCTCACGAGGCCCTCCTTGAGGCGCTTAAAAGAAGCCTGAGAGATAGAATTTTGGTTCCCACTCTCCGTAAGGAGTACAAATTGGCAATCTCCCATCGGAAACTGAAAATCAAAGAGGAAGCATGGGATAGCCTACAGGAGGTTGATGTGTTAAGGGATAGCAGGAAGTTCTGGGCCATAATTAATCAGCCATTCTTTGTGGATAGCGACAGCTCAGACACGGTTTGTGTAATCTCGGACGATGTTTGGCTTGGGCATTTTAAGAACATTTATGATGACTTGGACATGCCTGATCTGACATGCGTACCCCCAACCATCAGCTGTCCCAGGTCCCCCATCAAATTCGAACCACAAGAAGTAGAAAGGGCTATCCGTGCTACTTGCAAAAATAAGGCACCAGGCCCGGATGGGGTGCCTACAGATCTTTTTATTATGTATCCTAATTTCTGGGCTAAAATCCTTACAAATGTATTTAATGCTGCAGCACTGGTGGGTTTCCCCCCATCCTGGGGTTCTTCAATTATCGTGCCCATTTTCAAAAAGGGGAGCCGTGGGGACCCCGCCTGCTACAGGCCAATCTCCCTGTTGGATTCTTCCGTTAAAATCATGGGAAGAGTTATTCTACAGAAACTGGGAGGTGGCTGGACGGTGGGGGGTTTCTCTCAAATCTCCAGTACGGTTTAAGGGAGCACAGGGGCACCATGGACCAGTGTCTTAATCTTTACCTTCTGATCAACAAGTACACAGTGGCAAAGGAAGGCTTCCTATATCTAGGGTTCATGGATTTATCATCAGCCTTTGATATGGTGAACCGTTCAAAACTGTGGTGTATCTTGTTAGATATGGGTCTAGACGCTCCCCTTGTCTATTTTCTAGCCTCACTCCATCAGGACCTAGCAGCGGCAGTCAGGGTCACACAGGACGGCAGGTGCACGGACCAATTTAGATCTAGACGGGGAGTCAGACAAGGCTGCATTCTGGCTCCTCTTCTTTTCACGATCTATATAAATGGCCTGGAAAAATCTTTAGTTAAGGTTGGTGCGGACATCCCTAGTGCAGGTGGAACGGGTATCCCGGTCCTCCTGTACACTGATGACGCCGTACTCATCGCCCGTACAGGTCTGGGTCTACAAAGGCTGTTGGACAGCTTTTGAAAATCTATGGAAGCCCTTGACCTCAAAATCAATAGTAAAAAATCCCATGTCATGATTGCAGGGGCCGGCAGGAAGCCCAGGAATGTTAACATCTTCAGATGCCTGGGTGCGGAAGTTGCAAGGGTTCCAGTCTTTACGTACCTGGGGGTATTATTTGATGAGAAAGGTAATTGGGGTCCCCAGATGAAGCACAAAAGTAACATAGTGGCTAGATCCACCACAGGGCTTCTCAATTTTGCTAAAAGACTGGGAGCGAAACCCATGGAACCCATGCTCAAAATCTATAAGGCTAAGTGCTGCGCAATTGAGTCTTATGGGGCATCGATTTGGGGATATGCCCATGTGGACAAAATTCAATTGGTAGAAAATAAGTTCTTCAGATCACTGCTGGTGGTACCACATTCATCGTCAACCATGGCAGTACACTGTGAACTAGGAATGGGATATATTACAGACCATCTTAAGGCAGCGCCGTTGATTTGCTGGGCAAAGACATGGCTGAATGAGGACATTACCCTTAATCATCTCATCCTTAAAGACTGTCTGGCTCTTGATAAAGCACATAGCATCCCATGGCTGGCATACGTTAGAGCGGCGTGTGTCAGGCTGGGACGTCCGGGCCTGTTTTCCACCCCAGAGGGTATCAAGAAAGAGGATTTGGGATGGATTAAGCAGAATTACCGAATCATGGCTGAGGCAGATAGGGAGGAGATAGAACTCAAAAAATCAGGAGTAAGAAGTATTTATGCTCTGCAGTCCTCGCCCCACATAGAACCCTACCTCAGGATTGTAACAAAGCCATACCATCGCTTCTTGCTTACAAGGTTCAGATTTAACCTTATTCATCTTGTGTTGGGTGATCAACAACATTGGGGTAAGCCAGGGGATTCTCCACCATGTTCTTGCGACAACTTCTCGACACAAGACACTCTTCACCTTATTATGTTTTGTGACAAATTTGCGGAGGCACGAAATAAATTCTTGTTGCCCATATTACGAGAAGCGGGTTTCTTGCAGGTGAGGCCTGCACTACTGTATTTGCAATTATTGAACAGTGTGCGAGTCATCTTTAGCGTAGCTAGTTTTCTGGTGGCTGCAGCAAGAGTTAAAAACAAAAGAACCCTACATATAAATTGATTAAACCACTTCCCCATAATCGTGGATCAGAAATTTTTATAAATTTTAAACTGTTTTAATAGTGGTTTTTAATTACACTAGGAGATATTTTGTACTAATTATTCCCCCATGAACGATGTAATATATAATTTGTATATAAATGAATGTATGTACATAGATGCTTGTTTTTAAATGTATACATATATTTTTATTCTGTATGTATGTATTGTTGCTTCTTTTATGATTTTAATTAATCGAATAAAGAGTTTTTGACTGACTGGCATATTGGTGTAGGGAAGGTTTTGAGTGTTTTATTATTTTTTAGGTCAAGATTTGCCTGTTTTATGGCCCTTTTTGGTGTTTGTGTGGGGCGTTTTTTCAGGTCAAAAGTCGTACTTGTTCCAGTGGATGTATTTTGTGGTTTTTTTGGTGGCATTGTTGGTAATCGCTGGAACTAGTGTCTAGACAAGTTTGAAGAGTATTAGAGCAGTGGAAGTGTTGCAAATAGCAATGTGTGTGCGGAGTTGCGATTTGCAATGTTATCCAGTGGGCGTTTTGGCGCATATGGAGAAATTGTATTTGGGGTCTTTCAGTTGCGCTAGGGGGATGGGGCTTGGGTGGGATGTAGGTAGAGTGGATTGTCATGTGTGTCAGGTCTGGGTATTTCTTTGGATTTTTGTGTTGAAGTGAAGGGTGTGTTTGGCCAATGTAGAGTTTGCGATAATGGTGTGTTTTCTATTTTGCCGTGCTTTTAGGCCGTGATTTGAGGGTGTTTCAGCTAGTTCTTAGGTAAGTCAAAAGGGAGCTCATACAGATGTGTTTTTGTTTATTAGTGTGTGTTCACCAGGGTTTGGCTGGTGTTCATTTTGAGCAGCTAGTAATAGTGCTCACCGTGGTTTCCGCCCCCAAGATATAAAAAGGAGCTTTTATTGTACGTTGGCTAGGGTTCGGCTGGCGTTACTGGTGATCAGTTCATATATCTTGCTAAGCGTGGTTAGTGTGTCCGTCCTAAGTCAAAAGGGAGTTTCTACAGGCCTGTTTCTGGATTTTACTGTGAGTTCACTAGGTTTCAGCTGTTGTACATTGTTAGCAGGTACTTTTTCTGCTCACCGTGGTTTTCTTTGCTCCCTAAGTCAAAAAGGTAGTTGACAAAATGCCTGTTCTTGATTTTTGTATATTGGCTATGGTTTGGCTGTCTTTCCTGGATGTTTCTGCTCACCGTGGTTCTTGTGTCCCTATTAAGACAAAAGGGTGCTTTTACATGCCTGTTCCTAGTTTTTCTGTGTGTTCATTAGGGTTTGGCTTGTGTTCATTGTGAGCAGCTAGTATTTCTCCTCACTGTGGTTCTTTGCGGAGCTTATACAGGCCTTTTTTTTGTTTTTATTGTACTTTGGCTAGGGTTCCGCTGGCGTTACTGGTGACCAGATAGTATTTCTGCTCACCATGGTTATTGTGCCCCTCCTAACTCAAAATTGAGTGTTTGTTCCTGGATATTACTGTGAGTTCAGTAGGTTTCGGCTGTGGTTTATTGTGAGCAGCTAGTATTTATGCTCACCGTGTTTTTCTTAACCCCCTTAAGTTAAAAATGCAGCTTATACATGCCTGTTGTAGGTTTTTGTAGGTTTGCTAGGGTTGGGCTGGCGTTACTGGTGAGCAGGTAATATTTTTGCTCACCGCGGTTATTGGCTCCCTCCTAAGTCTAAAGGGTGCTTATACAGGTCTGTTCTTGGTTTTTACTGTCCGTTCGCTAGTGTTTGGCTGGCATTCATTGTGTTCTGCTTGTATTTCTCCTCATTGTGGTTTTTTGTACCCCCTAAGTCAAAAAGGGAGCTTATACAGGCCTTTTCTTTGCTTTTATTGTATTTTAGCTAGGGTTCGCTTTGCGTTACTGGAGAGCGGTAGTATTTATGCTCACCGTAGTTAGTGTGTCCCTCCTAAATCAAAAGGTAGCTTTTACATGGCTGTTCCTGGTTTGCTTTTCTGTACACCCTAAGTCAAAAAGGGAGCTTATACAGGCCTTTTCTTTGCTTTTATTGTATTTTAGCTAGGGTTCGCTTTGCGTTACTGGAGAGCAAGTAGTATTTATGCTCACCGTGGTTAGTGTGTCCCTCCTAAATCATAAGCTAGCTTTTACATGGCTGTTCCTGGTTTGCTTTTCTGTACACCCTAAGTCAAAAAGGGAGCTCATACAGGCCTTTTCTTTGCTTTTATTGTATTTTAGCTAGGGTTCGCTTTGCGTTACTGGAGAGCAGGTAGTATTTATGCTCACCGTGGTTAGTGTGTCCCTCCTAAATCAAAAGCTAGCTTTTACATGGCTGTTCCTGGTTTGCCTTTCTGTACACCCTAAGTCAAAAAGGGAGCTTATACAGGCCTTTTCTTTGCTTTTATTGTATTTTAGCTAGGGTTCGCTTTGCGTTACGGGAGAGCAGGTAGTATTTATGCTCACCGTGGTTAGTGTGTCCCTCCTAAATCATAATCTAGCTTTTACATGGCTGTTCCTGGTTTGCTTTTCTGTACACCTTAAGTCAAAAAGGGAGCTTATACAGGCCTTTTCTTTGCTTTTAATGTATTTTAACTAGGGTTCGCTTTGCGTTACTGGAGAGCAGGTAGTATTTATGCTCACCGTGGTTAGTGTGTCCCTCCTAAATCAAAAGCTAGCTTTTACATGGCTGTTCCTGGTTTGCTTTTCTGTACACCCTAAGTAAAAAAAGGGAGCTTATACAGGCCTTTTCTTTGCTTTTATTGTATTTTAGCTAGGGTTCGCTTTGCGTTACTGGAGAGCAGGTAGTAATTATGCTCACCGTGGTTAGTGTGTCCCTCCTAAATCATAAGGTAGCTTTGACATGTCTGTTCCTGGTTTGCTTTTCTGTGCACCCTAAGTCAAAAAGGGAGGTTATAAAGGTCCGTTCTACCTTTTTGGTGTGTGTCTCAAAGAGTTTTTCTCGCGTTGATTGGGGAGCAGGTATTATTTCAGCTCACCGAGTTTCTTTGTACCCCCTAAGTCTTAAGGGAGCTTATACAGGTCTGTTCCAGCTTTTTAGTGTGCGTGGACTATTGTTTGGCTTGCGTTGATTTGGGAGCAGTTACTATTTCTGCTCACCAAGTTTTTTTGTACCCCCCAAATGAAAACGGTTTTTAGTGTGTGGTCACTAGTGTTCGGCTGGTGTTCATTGTGAGCAGCTACTATTTCTGCTCACCATGGTTTTTGTGTGCGTTGACTAGTGTTTGGCTTTAGTTGATGGGGGGCAGTTATTATTTCTGCTGGAAAGGGAGCTCATACAGGCCTATACTAGTTTGCTACTGTGCGTTGACTATGGTTTCATTGTCGTTTATGGTGAGCAGATAGTTTTTTTGCTCCCTGTGGTTCTTTGTACCCCTTAAACTCAAATTGGAGCTTATACAGGCCTGTTGTATTTTGTGAGTGTGCGTTGAAAGTGGTTCTGCACCTCCTTTGCTGTGCCTGAAAAACTGGGACATATACCTTTTTGCACTTACATTTCTTTGTAGTACTACAGTGTTACCTCCTAGTGTGCTTGATATTTAGGCTATTCCACCTTTCCTTTTTGTTTTTTTTTGGGAACACTGCATTTTGATATTTCTTTTGCACCTGTCATCGCAATCTGTTCCACATTGTGTGTTTGTTGTACTTTTGTATTGGACCAGGGTTCAATTCCCCGCCCCGACGGGGGTTGGGCTCAATAATTCCACGGACTCGATAATTCTCGCTCCGGTGCCCACTCGACTCACGGGTTCACACTCTGCGACTCTGGGCAATAGCTTGCTTAATCTCCACAACGGCCCCTCGCGGCAGGATGCCTGGCTTTCACCTTGTGGATACCCTGCCGGGGTATCTCACAGGGGAATACCAGGACGGGTTCCCTAAGCAAGCGCATAGATGCCTGCGATGTGGGCGATTTGCGCTATATATAAATACATGTACATTGTACACTTCTTCTTTAGCTAATTTTTCCCTTTCTATAGAAGATCTTACCTTTTCATGCAGTTTTGCTTCGTTTTATGTTTAATGTGTGACATTGGCTCTTCCATGCTCTATCCAGAGTTCTGACCACACTAGTACATTTGTGCACATGTACTTTACCCATTTACTTCTTACAACCAAATTTACGAAATGTTCGTGTTACATAAAGTAACAGTCTTTGGTTGCTACTGTGTGTTACATTTTCCACATAGTAGGTAGGACACAGATTAGATAGACTGAGCCTTCACCACCCACGGACCTTCCAGCATTTTCTTTCCACCTCTTTTTCAAAGCCTTATGTAGTACTTTGTTATCTGTAATGGCAGTTCTGTAGTAGGGTTGTCTCTGTTATACTTGTAATCTAATGAATATTCCTGCCTTTGTGTATGGACCCCCTTGCGTAATCTAAATTACTCTGTCAAGTTGTCTTCATTGCAGTTCTTTTTCATCCTGGTGGGGGGAGGGTGGGTACATGACTATAACAGAGATACCCTTAGTAACAGAGCTACCCTTAGTACAGAACTTAACTGACTGCTAAGAAACTACTCCATCAAATCTGTTGACTTAACCTGTTACTCGTCCAGTGTTTTCTCCGCACAGTGCAAACCTGTATAATTCTTCTGTCGTTGCCCTCTCAGTGCATGTTGGATCCACCACTTCATGTTCATTATTAGACACCACCTTGTGCGTACCCACCCTGATAATGGCTCCAATGGGCATTGTTCATGCAGACTTTTTCCTGGCTTTTCTTCCATTTTTTGTGCAAATTGTTTTTGAAAGACCTCATCAACCCTTCTCGTTAAAAACAATGAAGGGTGTGAAGCAACTTTATATGCTAGCACTGCATGCCATATTAATCCCAAAATCATTAAAGTAGTTTCTTTTCACCTTTATGCAATATTCTTTAGTTGCATTTTACTCTTGTGTTTGTGTGTTTCACAACAATTGAATTCACCATCTCCATGCATATTGTGCACGAAAGGACTTGACAATGGAGTCACTTTATTTATTTGTTATTATTGTTTATTTCATTTATTAAAATAAAAATTCCACATTTACCAATTACATTCATTTATTAGCATAATAAATATTAAATACATTTTACATCATACATCACAAATACAAACATTACAGTAAAGAATTGTTGAGAATGTATCAAAATTCACAATTGTTTAAAATTTTGCAATTCCAACAGTAACATTTAAAAATAAAATTCTGTACTTCACACTAAAAATTGTGGGCCCACAAATACTAATTACTATTTTTGGAAATTCTGTACTCTTCCAGTTTAGCTTTAATTTGTAAACATGATGTCCACAAACACTGAAACAACAGTACAGAACAGGTCAAAATACTTTCAATGTTTCAGAATGGTCATTTACATTTACTGACATCTTTCTTTACTACTGACATATGTTACATATGTGAAAAATCACGTACACAGTAAGTATTTGTTTTGCATGTTCGGCTGTACATTAACATGGTCGCTGTCTCCTGATATTTTTTCAAGGGCCTACATTCTTTTGTTAGCATCAATGTATTGAGATGGTGACAATTGAATTATGAACACTGTAATATTTTTCTAGGTATATGTTAGTAAATGAAACATGGAGACTTGCATTTGTAAAGCGCAAAATCACACGGAAGGGGCGCAGGGGGCCATCTGTAAGATAAAGCAAGCTATTGCCCACAGTCACATGGTGCTGGCCTAATCTCCTGGAGCTGATCGATCTGTGATCCCCAGATTCCGGAGTCAGTCACCCTACGTGGTGCCACACCTCTTCCCTAACTGGACAGTGCAGCCCTGACATAGTACTGACTGATGATATTATTGTCGACACTGCTAAATCACTAAGACATTGAAGTGTACTTTAAAAAAAAATGTATGTGCACACTTAAGTTACGTATATTGTCATCTGTAGACATAATTAATCATTAATGCTTGTAAATAAATCCTTGTACTTTAATGTTAAGCAATGTATGCAAATGTCCTCTATATTGCCGGGCAATTAATGTTATTCTTCTTATTGAGTAACTATTCAGATGTCGTATTCCGATTCAGTTGAGTTTCATAGATATCTTCAATACTTTTAAAAACTGGACAACTTTTTTAACCTGATAGATTTAAATAGGATAAATTTGTCCTGTATGTCAATTGTTCTCTGGAAGTACCCATGGAGCCCTAAAACACATGCCGAAAGTGTAAGAAGAGCCATGTAGAAAAACCATCGGAAACTAGTGCGAAGAAGCATGGCTTAATACAAAAATCAAGTGCACCTTTACTTCCAAATGGCGTCTACAGAGGTACTCACTTTCCAAATGGAGTCTACAGAGGTAGCCATGGCCGTTTCAAATGTGTTATGCAGGTTCATCCAACATGTTAGCTCTCTCTCTCAATTTGCTTGCTCAACACGATTATTCCTTATGACTCAAGCATGAAAGTTAATCTACTGAAGGGTACCTATTAATTAAAAAAAAAATATTCTTGTTTTTATGATCCACCTCTTATAATATACACGCACCTTTATTGAAATTTGAAACTATTATTTCTCTGACAAATACTGGCGTTCATTAATAATTAAAGTTCTCGTTGACTATAAATCATTTACTTTCGCAATGTGTTAAGACCACACATCTGTAGCATTCCTTCTGTATTAGTGTATTTCTGTGTACTTAAATAATGTCATTGTCTGTCTTCTCTGCAGTTCAACATTTTCACTTAAGATGAAATTAAAGACAAAAAAATTCAGCCATCAAATTCAAGGCAACATTGGCCACAACGTCATTGCGATTGAAAGTGTAAAGCATAGCTGAAAACCATCACTTTTTAGATATTTGTCCTATAATACAATTCATGTGGAAAGAGGGGCTGAAGATCTTACCTGGTATATAAGAGATTGTATGCCTGCAGTATTTCCACACGTATAATAAAAAAGTAAGGCCGCACAACACATTTTCATGCCTTATCAGCCAATCGAACACTGAAAAATCGTCACCCAAGTGGCTCAGATGGTCCAGATTCTCCTCATCACCAGTAAGCACTATACCTAGCATGTTTGGTAAACGTCTGGACTCCATTCCCAACAACGTCTCAACTACAGCACTAACATGAATCATAATATGTTCCCTGTGTTGTGCATTGTTACGGGGTCCAGTAGGTGGCTGTGGAATCGTAGCCAAATCTTATTTTTACCTTGTACTAGATGTGGGTGTCAACGTCACACCTTTTGGTGTACTTCCCGTGACACCGGCATTCTTCCTTTAGTCTCCCCCACCATTGGGCTTTATTTTTGGAATTTCTTTTACCCATTTTCTATTCTGTTGGGATAATCAAGGAAGTCTTTTACTCAAGTAGGGGCATATTACCAAAGTTAAGCTATATTTATCGCTTTAGATACTTAGCGACAAATTGTTTTACGCTAAGCATTGCCAGAAATTAGAGCAGATAAACCTTGCTATATTCAATGTTTATCGCAAAATCGACAAAAATAGGCCGCATGCATCAATAAGTTTGAAAAATCAATGATATTAATGCATTACCGAGGTAATGGTTTTAGCCAGGTCATCCACCTTCCATTGGATAACATAGCTAAGAACAGCTCAGGTATGGTGTTAGCTTTTGAGATATTTGTGCTTAGCGCCAATATTTAAAAAAGTTGCTAATTCTTGATAATAGTTGAAATGTCGCATATCAACATTTCTCCTATTATTTTTCTCTGTAACGCCATGTTTGCATCTCTTTAGAGATGCAAAGTGAAGCGTAAAGAAAAAAGGTGCTAACATGCGTATTTGCATGTTAGCACACTGTTACTGATAGGGAGGGATTTGCATCTCTGCTTTTTTGGTTTTTAAAGCCAAAAAAGTGGAGATAAATTCTGTGATAATATGTCTTCTACTTTGGCATGGTGTCTTTTTTTATTATTTTCCACAGATGTGCAACATCTTCTCCACTCTCATCTTTATTGCGGAGGTGGGTGGGTTTTGCTAGTGAATCCAGCAACATGTTCAAGATGAAGAATGAAAATGACTTGGATTACAACTAAAGAGGGTGTCAACAACCCGTCTGCCCGCCGAGATTGTGCAGGTGCGCCACACAGGTCGGAAACCTTTTTCATAATAGAAGATTATCAAAGGAAGATTAAGAATCTGCCTTTCAATGGGTCTACTCTCTTGAGTACGCTTAAAATGATGGAGCAGGTAGCATCAGACAATGCCACAACAATCACTTGTTGTGCCATCTGTTTGGAATATGTTACTGAGCTATTTAATACCCTGAATCTCGTTGCTAGAACAGCAGTTGACTTCTTGTTTACAGTGTGAAAATTTATGAATTGTCAAAAAATATATAATTTCACGTCATCATCTACACATAGATGGTCATTACTGTTGTCATTCTTCAAAGATGATGATTCAAAATTTCCAAAGTCTTTGTCAAACACTGCATGGGAAGCACAATCAAGGGCCACAAGCCAATAAGCTCAAAAAATGCTCATGCTGTGGTCAAAGTGTACAAACTTGACGCACCGGAAACATCACGCATGTCCATTAATACTAGTGTATTTTACAGCAGGATTAAAGGCAGCTGGCAAGACCAAGAATCCAGTGGCCCAGTAAGCTGGCCCCGCTGCCAAGGAGCTGAACATCTCACAGGGATCGTTAAAAAAAAATGTTGACAGACAGTACAATAAAACAATTTAATAATTACCTGGTAAATTGGTACGATAAGTGTCCTTGTATATATACAGCAAGCCACTGTTGCATACAACCATAAAGACTGAAAGTGCAAGTAAAACGGCTTACCTGGAAATTGAATATGAATGAGCTTATGCGATACAGAAATAAAATAAACAAAATTACAAGTCAGATACAACATCCATAGTAAAGTAAGTAACACAAAAATAACATGCATTTAAAAATGGAATGGAAATGTCGAACATTTTACAAAAATTAAAACTACAAAGCATCCTGACTTGGAGTAGGTAACATTAAAACAAGGTAAGAAAAAATGATACGATATTACAATTCAAGTGGTTCAATGTAAGTGGAACGGCCGATGTTTTTTCATTTTCAGCCCTTCGTTTCGTGCTTTCTTCAGCTCAATCAACATTGCAAAAAACATTACCACTCACCTATTCTTTAATATGAGTTGACATATCGGGACAGGACAGAAGCCCATGAAGGGTTCCTGGCGAGGGAACGGGACACACCCCGACGGAGATCCCATTGACCGTGATCCCGTTGACACACAACGGGGTCCAAGCGTCTTAGTGACTGTACAAATTTGCGAAAGAACAGTGACTCTTGCAGCCAGAAGAAGCAGAACAATAAAGAGCTGGAGGCCGAGATGGCGCACAAGAAGACAGTGCCCAACACCAAGAAACCAGCGGTTCAAAAATGCTGCAAACCCCGCCCACAAGTTGGAACAGGGTCACAGGGGGCTGAACGGTACACACGTCGACGGCGAGCCATTCTGTCTTGTTGATCGAAGACTATGATCTCCTTCTTCTTGACTTTGACAAAATGGAAGAGTACAGCAATGCTTGATGCCCTTGGCGGAAGAAGATAAAGGTGAATAAAAAAAAGTTGGAATTAAAGAAGGCAGGGAGTTGCAAATCCAAAGAAACAGCTGCCCCCCTCCCAGGAGCCCAAAAAAGGGTCCCGGGCGAGGGAACGGGACACCTCGACGGAGACCCGTCGAACATGATCCCGTTGACACACACCAGTGTTGAAGCGTTTGCACTTTTCAATCTACATGTGAATACTGAATGAGAAGCAGGGGCAGCGTTTCACAACATAATGTCATAATGTCTCTGAAGTGACTAAACGGAAGAAAAAAAAAAAGAGTGGGAAGCCTAGGCCGATGACGGAAAAAGATGATCCAAACAGAGGTAGAAGCCGCACAAGTTTTCAATAAGTGGCTTCCCCCTGCCCAGAAGGCCATGAGGATTAAAGTTCAAAACAAAGGCAGCAAACGCGTAAATCAACCTTTGCTTTTTCAGGGCATTGGGTGTTTGGATTTCCGGTCCACTACACGGAATGGGAGTCGGATTACGCAGTGGGAGCCTGAGAAACTGCTACCACATATAAAGAAGATAGTAAGTGAACAACGTATCCAGTACAGACTGAACGGTAGGAATATAAAATAACAAAACCGGGCACTTTCCAGGTCCAAGGCCAATCTTTTCTCTTACATTTCCAAAAGGAAATAACGGTGGACGGGAGTGCGTGCCCTGAAATACAGCTGCCAGCAGGTTTACATTTACAAAGATGACGATCCTCAACATGCAGCCACCACAGTGCCCTGCTGTGAGGCTTGCCAGTTGAAAGGTATAATGTGCCAGCAGAGCAATTTGCCAATTAAGGGTAGTCGTGAAGACCAGAGGGGCAAAGCTGGTGTTCGAGTTTCTTCTAAACGATGAAACCTTAGAGTTTTGTGCCAAGAACAGGTTGTTTATGTGGCACTAGAATGAGTGGGACCATTTAATATGCAGAAGACCCTTTAATACTTTTTAGCAAAAGTAAATTGCCTGTTAAAATTTCATTTTTTACAGCAGTATTGTCTGTGCCTACAGTAAACAGGACTTAGTCTGGACTTAGTCTGTCTCGTGGATACAACAGTTTGATCCCCTTCTCCTTCACTTTGATAAAATGGAAGAGTACAGCAATGCTTGATGCCCTTGGCGGAAGAATATAAAGGTGAACAAAAAAGAGCTGGAAGCAAAGAAGGCGGGCAGTTGAAAATCTTAACAAATACCTGCCCCCCGCCCAGGTGCCCAAAAAAGGGTCCCGGGCGGGGGAAAGGGACACACGTCGACGGACATCCCGTGGAGCGTGATCACGTTGACACACACTAGTGATGTAGCGTTCTACAGTTCCACTTACACTCAGAAGCAGAGGATGAAATCACCACCACTGGCATGGAGATCGCGCCTCATTAGAAAACACCACAAGAATCTCCGAACAAACCGGGGGTAACCAGGCATCTACATCATTCAAGGTGAACAAAAAGAAAGGTGGAGTCCAAGAAGGTGGAAAATATTTCAGCCGCCAAGATCAAGAATCCAGCAGCCTACAATGAGGCCACTGGGACATCCGCCAAAACAGCAGCCCCCCGCCCTGGAGGCCCAAAAAGGGTCCCAGACAGGGGAATGGAACATCCCGTTGAGCGTGATCCTGTTGACACACAATGATGTTGAAGCGTCTTATGACCGTAGAAAGCCTTAAAAGAACACTGACTCTTGGCGTCTTGTCACTGGCCCCAGACCATCCCACACCATTCGGGGGGAGACTGCAACAGTTCCTGCAAATCCATCACCACAGACAGGTGGGTGAGGCAGCTTATCCAGTACGGTTATTGTGTGGAGTTAACATCCACTCCACACAACAAGATAGGAGCCATGTCAAAGGCTGGATGTTTTGGATTCCTTGCTCACTATACTGATATGCGTCTGCGTGGTGACAAGAAGCCATGATCTGCAGCTCACACAGTGCTACATGTCCAGGATAGATGTCGCTGTTTGCTAGCACCCACAGAGACTTTAATGGACCCGTCAACTCTGGCGTACACAGATTTACAATACACCTTTACAAAGAGCTCGAAGCCAAGAAGGCGGCCAAGGATCCAGACAACAAAAAAGCTGCCCCCGCCCTGGAGCCCAAAAATGGGTCCCGGGCAGGGGAACGGGACACACCTCGACAGTAAAAGTACAGGCCCCTTCTGGGCCTTTACTTTGGATAATCAGTCAATTAAAGTACAGGCCCATTCTGGGCCTTGACTTTGAAAATTGAACAATAAAAGTACAGTCCCAGAAGGGGCCTGTACTTTGTAATTTTAACACATGATCTATCGGCCGGTACTAGAAATGTAAAGAATTGGAGCCACTGTACTTTGAAATGTGGGTGTGTTGTATTGTGTGGATGGCGACCGTTGGCCTCATGTTGCCCAAACTGATATTGAAGTTTGTGACCGCTTCAGCTGTACTTGAAGGGGCCTGTACTTTGAAATAGGGGGCCTGTACTTTGAAAATTGAAAAATAACGGAACAGGCCCAGAATGGGCCTGTACTTTGGAAATCAGACAATAAAAGTAGAGGCCCAGAAGGGGCCTCTACTTTGGAAATCAGACAATAAAACTACAGGCCCAGAAGGGGCCTGTACTTTGAAAATTGAACAATAAAAGTACAGCCCCAGAAGGGGCCTGCACTTTGGAAATCAGACAATAAAAGTACAGCCCCCTTTGTACTTTGAAAATTGAACAATAACGGAACAGGCCCAGAAGGGGCCTGTACTTTTTAAATGAGACACTGAAAGTACAGGCCCAGAAGGGGCCTGTCCATAGAAAATTAGACAAATAAAGGGCCTGTACTGTGTAAGTTCGACCATAAAAGTGCAGGCCCAGAAGGGGCCTGTACTTTGTAATTTGAACACAGGATCTATGGGTTGGTACTTGAAATGTAAAGAATGGGAGTCACTGTACTTTGAAATGTGGGTGTGTTGCATTGTGTGGATGGGGACCGTTGGCCTCATGTTGTCCAAACTGATATTGAAGTTTGTGACCGCTTCAGCTGTACTTGAAGGGGCCTGTACTTTGAAATAGGGGGCCTGTACTTTGAAAATTGAACAATAACGGAACAGGCCCAGAAGGGGCCTGTACTTTGGAAATCAGACAATAAAAGTAGAGGCCCAGAAGGGGCCTCTACTTTGGAAATCAGACAATAAAACTACTGGCCCAGAAGAGGCCTGTACTTAGAAAATTTAACAATGAAAGTACAGGCCCAGAAGGGGCCCGTACTTTGGAAAACAGGCAATAAAAGTACAGGCCCAGAAGGGGCCTGTACTTTGGAAAACAGACAGTAAAAGTAGAGGCCCAGAAGGGGCCTGTACTTTAGAAATTGGACAATAAAAGTAGAGCGCCAGAAGGGGCCTGTACCTAGAAAACACAACAATAAAGGTAGAGGCCCAGAACAATGACTCTTGGCGGCAGAAGAACCAGGAGAAAAAAGTGCTGGAAGACTACTAATGTTGTTATCTATCCTGTTTTCCATGAACTTATAAAATACCATGCGCTCCACAGCATACCGGCAGCTGACAAGGTAGTGCTGGGGGATTCTTGTCATGTTTGGTGTGATGACTTTAATTAATCTACACTGTGCTTGTATCGGTGCGCTCATGGAGCAGAGCGATGGCGAGTGCGAAGCCATGAAGGCGATCGACATGTCTCAGGATGACATTATACAACTCCGCAAAGAAGAAGAAAGTGACTCATTGCCTGATTTAAACACAATGGAACAGCGGAAGAACATCAAGAAGGGGCCTGTACTTTGAAAATTGAACAATAACGGAACAGACCCAGAAGGGGCCTGTACTTTTCAAATGAGACAATGAAAGTACAGGCCCAGAAGGGGACTGTCCATAGACAATTAGACAATAAAAGGGCCTGTACTGTGTAAGTTTGACCATAAAAGTACAGGCCCAGAAGGGGCCTGTACTTTGTAATTTGAACACAGGATCAATAAACGGCCATTAATTTGACTTACAGTGATAATACACAAACACAGCTCAGAAAGGGACTGTACTTTGAATAGAAAGAAAATGAACACACACTGCTCAGAAAGGGTCTCGAGTTTGAATTGAAAGAATAGACAAACACAGCTCAGAATGGGCCGGTACTTAAAATGTAAAGAATGGGAGTCACTGTACTTTTAAATTGGTGTGTTGCATTGTGTGGACGGAGAAAAAACGCTGGCCTCATTTTGTCAAAACTGATCTTGAAGTTTGTGACAGCTTCAGCTGTACTTGAAGGGGCCTGTACTTTCAAAGAGGGGGTCTGTACTTTGAAAACTGAACAATAAACGTAAAGGCCAAGGAGGAGCCTGTACTTTGAAAATTGAACAATAAAAGTACAGGGCCTGCACTTTAGAAATCAGACAATAAAAGTATAGGCCCAGAAGGGGCATGTACTCCTGTACTTGAACAATACAAGTACAGGCCCAGAAGGGGCCTGTACTTTGGAAAACAGACAATCAAAGTACAGGCCCAGGAGGGGCCTGTCCATAGAAAATTAGACAATAAAAGGGCCTGTACTGTGTAACTTCGACCATAAAGGTACAGGCCCAGAAGGGGCCTGTACTTTGTAATTTGAACACAGGATCAATAAACGGCCATTAATTTGACTTACAGTGATAATACACAAACACAGCTCAGAAAGGGACTGTACTTTGAATAGAAAGAAAATGAACACACACTGCTCAGAAAGGGTCTCGAGTTTGAATTGAAAGAATAGACAAACACAGCTCAGAATGGGCCGGTACTTAAAATGTAAAGAATGGGAGTCACTGTACTTTTAAATTGGTGTGTTGCATTGTGTGGACGGAGAAAAACCGCTGGCCTCATGTTGTCAAAACTGATCTTGAAGTTTGTGACCGCTTCTGCTGTACTTGAAGGGGCCTGTACTTTCAAAGAGGGGGCCTGTACTTTGAAAACTGAACAATAAACGTAAAGGCCAAGGGGGGGACCTGTACTTTGAAAATTGAACAATAAAAGTAGAGGCCCAGAAGGGGCCTGTACTTTGGAAAACAGACAATAAAAGTACAGGCCCAGAAGGGGCCTGTACTTTGGAAATCAGACAATAAAAGTACAGGCCTGTACTTTGAAAATTGAACAATAAAAGTACAGGCCCACAAGTGTGCGACCTTCCAACCAGACAGGGACTGTGGGAGCAGCACCTTATGACGTCACACATTATTTAATATGAGTTGACATATCGGGCCCAAAAATATGGGAGGCAATGCTTTGGTGCTTTACTGATACCGGAATGGACACCAAGAGTCGACGAATGAAATTCATGAAATATTTTTCAACCAGCTATAACACCAACAACAACTTTCCTCTTCGTATCTTTCAAAGTATAGAACACATCTCCATCTATCTTCATGCCCTAGAAGGAATATCAAGGTGAACAAACAAGAGCAGGAAGCCCAGAATTTGGCCACTGGAACATGTGGCAAAATAGCTGCCCCCTGGCCAGGATCACAAAAATGGATCAAGGGCAGGGGAAGGTGACACAGCTCAACGGAGATCCCGTCGACCGTGATCCCGTTAACACAACGATGTGGAAGCGGCTTCTGACTGTAGAAAGCCAAGAAAGAACAGTGACTCTTGGCGGCAGAAGTAAAAAAAAACCTGGAAGTCAAGAAGTAATGGAGCAGAGCGATGGTGAGTCCGCAGCTATGAACGAGATCGATATATCATTGGATGACATTATACAACCTCATAAAGAAGAACGAAGCGACAAATTGCCTGATTTAAACACAATGGAACAGCTGATGATCAATTAGTATACTTTTGGGAATCAGGAAAATAAGTTTCAACCAAGTTTGCAAGGACTAGGCAGTCTGAGAAGAGGTCTCCAAACATAATGCTCTGGGAAGTGGAAGAGTATGGTAACAAGTGGAACTGGATGAAGCCCATTAAATAGACAGTGAGGTTGGTCAATGGTGAAAGTGAACAATTTCCATGACAAAAATATACAGAAAAGCACTGCAACAGAAAGCACATTCACATCACCAGGTCTCCCAACAGGTAAGGTCAATCAAAAGAAAAGCTGTCTTTTACTTCAAGGTGACTCGACCCTTGACGGTTGAACAAATGCCATGAATGGATTGAGGGGAGAAGATGCACCAATTAAAGAATGAAAGAGGCAGCGGAGTGAACACCATGACAAAACAAATGTTAACTATTAGAACACACTATTAGAGGGAACGGGACACATGCATATCTCAAAGTGAACAATAAACAGCTGGTGGTCTACAAGGTAGACCAAAAGACAGTCGTCAAGACCAAGCAATCCGCGGCCAATAAAGGTGTCCCCGCCGACAAGGCTCAAGCACGGGGTGAAGATAAAGCACTTTTGCACAGTGTTTTTCTGAAGAGGAAGGGGAACATGTCACATGAATGGATTTAGGGACTTTTTTCCAGGAACAAACAAGCTACAATGCTTTAGCAATTTTAAAAATTGGAAGCATTTCAACAGCCGGGGTCAAGAAGAGACAGCCAGGGTTTGAAATAGTTAGTGTAGAGGTAGAGCCCCTCGTTAGTATAGCGGTAGAACCCCACTCGTTATTATCTCCAATGTTGAAAAAATATCAACATACATTGAACATAATTAAACAGATTTAATAGACATGGATTGGATCGAATGAAACATGTGGAATTGGATTAAGCACATTAAATAGAGACTCTCACCGGGGTCAAGAAGAGACAGCTAGGGTTTGAAATAGTTAGTGTAGAGGTAGAGCCCCTCGTTAGTATAGCGGTAGAACCCCACTCACAATTATCTCCAATGTTGAAAAAATATCAACATACATTGAACATAATTAAACAGATTTAATAGACATGGATTGGATCGAATGAAACATGTGGAATTGGATTAAGCACATTAAATAGAGACTCTCGCCGGGGTCAAGAAGAGACAGCCAGGGTTTGAAATAGTTAGTGTAGAGGTAGAGCCCCTTGTTAGTATAGCGATGGCTTCCAGTGAGAGAGCGACTGAAGTTCAAGGCTCTCTGTCTGTCTCACAGACTTCTACAAGACAAAGGCCCCCCTATTTTAAGAAAATTCATCAGGCCCTACAAAGCCCCAAGATCCCTCCGATCTGATCAGGAATACCTTATTACCATCCCCAGAGTTAAGAAGGTGCGCACGGGTGGACGGCGCTTTTCTGTTAACACTGCCCGCCTTTGGAATTCCCTACCCCGCGACCTTAGGACGGAACCAGACTATCTCCGATTCAGGAAGCGGCTGAAAACGCACCTTTTCCCCTGATCTGACTTCCACCTTCGCCCCAGTGACCCTCAGATGTTTGGATCTTAGCGCTGGGATTCTTACGGGTGACTACGCGCTTTATAAAATCTAATAATAATAATAATAATAGAACCCCACTCACAATTATCTCCAATGTTGAAAAAATATCAACATACATTGAACATAATTAAACAGATTTAATAGACATGGATTGGATCGAATGAAACATGTGGAATTGGATTAAGCACATTAAATAGAGACTCTCGCTGGGGTCAAGAAGAGGCAGCCAGGGTTTGAAATAGTTAGTGTAGAGGTAGAGCCCCTCGTTAGTATAGCGGTAGAACCCCACTCACAATTATCTCCAATGTTGAAAAAATATCAACACACATTGAATATAATTAAACAGATTTAATAGACATGGATTGGATCGAATGAAACATGTGGAATTGTATTAAGCATCTTAAATAGAGACTCTCGCCGGAGTCAAGAAGAGACAGCCAGGGTTTGAAATAGTTAGTGTATAGGTAGAGCCCCTCGTTAGTATAGCGGTAGAACCCCACTCACAATTATCTCCAATGTTGAAAAAATATCAACATACATTGAACATATTTAAACAGATTTAATAGACATGGATTGGATCGAATGAAACATGTGGAATTGGATTAAGCACATTAAATAGAGACTCTCGCCGGGGTCAAGAAGAGACAGCCAGGGTTTGAAATAGTTAGTGTAGAGGTAGAGCCCCTCGTTAGTATAGTGGTAGAACCCCACTCACAATTACTCCAATGTTGAAAAAATATCAACATACATTGAACATAATTAAACAGATTTAATAGACATGGATTGGATCGAATGAAACATGTGGAATTGGATTAAGCACATTAAATAGAGACTCTCGCCGGGGTCAAGAAGAGACAGCCAGGGTTTGAAATAGTTAGTGTAAAGGTAGAGCCCCTTGTTAGTATAGCGGTAGAACCCCACTCACAATTATCTCCAATGTTGAAAAAAATATCAACATACATTGAACGTAATTAAACAGATTTAATAGACATGGATTGGATCGAATGAAACATGCGGAATTGGATTAAGCACATTAAATAGAGACTCTCGCCGGGGTCAAGAAGAGACAGCCAGGGTTTGAAATAGTTAGTGTAGAGGTAGAGCCCCTCGTTAGTATAGCGGTAGAACCCCACTCACAATTATCTCCAATGTTGAAAAACTATCAACATACATTGAACGTAATTAAACAGATTTAATAGACATGGATTGGATCGAATGAAACATGTGGAATAAGATTAAGCACATTAAATAGAGACTCTCGCCGGGGTCAAGAAGAGACAGCCAGGGTTTGAAATAGTTAGGGTAGAGGTAGAGCCCCTCGTTAGTATAGCGGTAGAACCCCACTCACAATTATCTGCAATGTTGAAAAAATATCAACATACATTGAACATAATTAAACAGATTTAATAGACATGGATTGGATCAAATGAAACATGTGGAATTGGATTAAGCACATTAAATAGAGACTCTCGCCAGGGTCAAGAAGAGACAGCCAGGGTTTGAAATAGTTAGTGTAGAGGTAGAGCCCCTCGTTAGTATAGCGGTAGAACCCCACTCACAATTATCTCCAATGTTGAAAAAATATCAACATACATTGAACATAATTAAACAGATTTAATAGACATGGATTGGATCGAATGAAACATGTGGAATTGGATTAAGCACATTAAATAGAGACTCTCGCCGGGGTCAAGAAGAGACAGCCAGGGTTTGAAATAGTTAGTGTAGAGGTAGAGCCCCTCGTTAGTATAGCGGTATGTTATGTTATGTTATGTTAAAATCAATTTGTAAAGCGCTCGTACGCCCGTGGGCTTCATGGCGCTATAGGGAAAGTGAAGAATCCGTCCAACATAACACTGAGCTAACAATGGCTAATGGTAGGCTTGAGAGAACAGCCAGGTTTTTAGTCCCTTACGAAAGGTGAGAAAATCCTTACTCTGCCTAATCGGTAAGGGGATGGAGTTCCAAAGTGAGGCTGCTAGATGGCGAAAGCAGCAGCCTCCCTGTCGCTTCCTTTTAAAGCGAGACACCTCCAATAGGGATTTTTGAGCAGAGCGCAGGCTTCTGGTGGGAATATATTTAGAAACCAGACTGCGAATAAAGGCAGGGCCTTTATCTTGTGTGGCCTTGAAGGTGATATAACCTGCTTTAAAGGCTATGCGCTGGGAAATCGGAAGCCAGTGTAGCTTTTCTAGTCCTGGTTTAATAGAAGACCATTTTGGCTGTTGTAAAATGAGTCTAGCCGCCTGATTCTGGACTAGTTGAAGTCTCTTCGACAGGCCCACTGGAAGTCCCAGGTAGACGCTGTTGGAATAGTCCAGGCGGGACATGACCAAGGCAATAGTAACCTGGATTAAGGCAGACTGGGTGAGGAGGTGAGATATTTTTTTTATTTTCCTCATTTGGAAAAAGCTTGCTGAGACCACGGCGCCCCACTCACAATTCGACCACGGTAGAACCCCACTCACAATTATTTTGAATGTTGAAAAATATCAACATAGATTGAACACAATGAAACAGATTTAATAGACAGGGCTTTTTTCCAGGATCAAATAAGGAACAATTCTTTAGCAATTTTAAAAATTGGAAGCATTTCAACTCGTTAGTATAGCTCTCAACGTGAACAATAAACAGCTGGTGGTCTACAAGGTAGACCAAAAGACAGTCGTCAAGACCAAGCAATCAGCGGTCACATGAATGGATTGAGGGGCCTGTAATTTGGAAATCAGACAATAAAAGTACAGGCCCAGAAGGGGCATGTACTTTGGAAAACAGACAATAAAAGTACAGGCCCAGAAGTCAAGTCAAGTCAAGTCAAGTCAAGAGATTTATATAGCGCGCTACATACCCATAGGGTCTCAAGGCGCTTGAGGAAGGGTGGGGGATTACTTGTCGAATATCCAGGTTTTGAGTTGCTTTCTGAATGCTAGGTGGTTCTGAGTAAGGCGGAGGTGAGTAGGAAGTGTGTTCCAGGTTTTAGCTGCTAGGTAGGAGAAGGATCTACCTCCCATGGTGGTTTTGTTGATGCGAGGTACAGTGGCGAGGGCTTGGTTGGAGGATCGTAGCTGACGGGAGAGGGTGTAGAAGGACAGTCGTCTGTTGAGGCATTCGGGTCCAAGTTCGTAGAGTGATTTGTGTGCGTGGGTTAGGAGGCGGAAAGTAATCCTCTTATTTACGGGGAGCCAGTGGAGGTTTTTCAGGTGACCAGAGATGTGTTCTTTACGTGGGATATCTAGTATGAGCCTGGTTGAAGCGTTCTGGATGCGTTGGAGTTTTTTCTGGAGTTTTGCGGTGGTACCGGCGTATAGGGTGTTTCCGTAGTCTAGGCGGCTCGTGACCAGTGCGTGGGTGACCGTTTTTCTAGTTTTGGTGGGGATCCAGCTAAATGTTTTTTTGAGCATGCGAAGAATGTTGAAGCAAGATGATGAGACGGCGTTGACTTGTCTGGTCATCGAGAGAGAGGAGTCCAGGATGACGCCCAGGTTCCGTGCGTGGTCAGTTGGGATGGGTGCTTTTCCTAGGGCAGCTGGCCACCAAGAGTCATCCCAGGCGGAGGGGGAGGTGCCTAAGATGAGGACTTCTGTTTTGTCTGAGTTCAGTTTCAGGCGGCTGTGCTTCATCCACTCGGCTACTTCTTTCATTCCTTCATGTAGGTTGGTTTTGGCGATGTTAGGGTCTTTGGTTAGTGAGAGGATCAGTTGAGTGTCATCAGCGTAGGAGATGATGTTGAGGTTGTGTTGGCGTGCGATGGCCGCGAGGGGGCTCATGTATACGTTGAAGAGGGTGGGGCTGAGTGAAGATCCTTGTTGCACGCCGCAGATGACTTCAGAGGCCTCTGATTTGAATGGTGGGAGGCGGACTCTCTGGGTTCTTCCGGTGAGGAACGAGGTGATCCATTCCAGTGCTTTTCCTTGGATTCCGACGTTTTTGAGGCGTTGTAGAAGGGTGCTATGACAGACTGTGTCGAAGGCAGCGGAGAGGTCGAGGAGGATGAGGGCGACTGTGTCTCCGTGGTCCAGTAGAGTTCGAATGTCGTCAGTTGCTGCGATAAGTGCGGTCTCAGTGCTGTGTTTGGTTCGGAAGCCGGACTGTGAGGAGTCGAGGGATTTGTTGGTTTCGAGGAAGGTGGCAAGCTGGTTGTTGACAGCTTTCTTGATGACTTTGGCCGGGAATGGAAGAAGCGAGATGGGGCGGTAGTTTTTGAGTTCGTTGGGGTCAGCTGTGGTTTTTTTCAGAAGGGCGCTGAGTTCTGCGTGTTTCCAGCTTTCCGGGAAGGTGGCGGAGTTGAGGGAGCAGTTGATGACGTCTCGGAGATGGGGTGCGATAATGGAGTCTGCTTTGTTGAAGATGTGGTGAGGGCATGGGTCAGTTGGGGATCCTGAGTGGATGGAGTTCATCAGGCGGATGGTGTCCTCAGTGGAGATTGGGTTCCAGTTGTTAAGGACGTTCAAGGGGGGTGAAGGTCCTGCAGGAGGTTGGGTGGGTTGGTCTCCGGGTCGGTTGTCGAAGCTGTTGTGGATGTCTGCGATTTTGTTGTGGAAGAAGGAAGCTAGGGAGTCGCAGAGGGCTTGGGAGGGGGTGATGTCGTTGGAGTTGGCTTATGGGTTGGTAAATTCTTTGACGATGTTGAATAATTCCTTGCTGTTGTGGGCGTTGTTGTCTAGTCGGTCTTTGAATGCGGCTTTCTTGGCAGACCGGATTAGTTGGTGATGTGTGCGGGTGGCGTTTTTGAAGGTGTCCCTGGTGCTGGTGTTTGGGTCTTTTTTCCAGGCCTTCTCGATGGAGCGACAGAGTTTCTTCGATTTCTTAAGATCATCGTTGAACCAGGAGGCGTTTTTGCTGTTTAGTTTGATTTGACGTTTTTTCAACGGTGCTAGGATGTCGGCGCTGTTGGATATCCATTGGGTGAGGTTAATGGCTGCTTGTTCGGGGTTGTAGGAGTGGGCGGGGGGGTTGAGAAGAAGCGATGAGGAGATCTGGTCGATGGTGATTTTGTTCCAATTTCTTCGCAGGGTGGGTTGAGGATGGTTGTGGATTGTGGTCTTATTGTAGATGAAGTGAACGCAGCTGTGATCCGTCCAATGAAGAGCTGTGGTGTGACTGAATGAAACATGTTTGTTGGAGGTGAAGATAGGGTCGAGTGTGTGACCTGCGATGTGGGTGGGGGTAGTGACAATTTGTTTGAGTCCGAGGTTGGCGAGATTGTCCAGAAGGGTGGTGGCGCTGCTGTCATTGCTCTTTTCCAGGTGAAAATTGAGGTCTCCCAATAGGATGTAGTCCTCGGAGGGGAGGGCGTGTGGGGTGATAAAATCAGTGATGTCTTCAGTGAATTGTGCACGGGATCCTGGTGGCCTGTAGAGGAGGGTGCCTCTGAGTGTGGTCTTGGGGTCGGTGTGGATTTGGAAGTGGAGGTGTTCGGCGGTTGCAAGATTGTCGTCGGAGCTGGTTGTAATTTTGATGGTGTTTCTGTGGACGATGGCGATGCCTCCTCCAGTTTGATTGGTGCGGTCTTTTAGAATAATCTTGTAAGTGTTCGGTATGGCTATGGCGATGTCGGGAGCAGAAGATGCGTTCATCCATGTTTCAGTAAGGAAGGCGATGTCAGGTGACGCAGTGTCGATTAGGTCCCAGAGTTCTGTAGCATGTCTGTGGACCGAGCGGGTGTTCAGTAGGATGCATTTCAGGTGGTTGGGTTCGGAGATGTGTGTGGAGGAAGTGGGTTTGGTGAGGGTCCTGAAGCAGTTGAACTTGCAGGGGAGGCAGGCGAATGGGCCGTGGGTACGTCCTGGGATGGCAACGCAGCATTGTGGTGTGCGTCCGGGGTTGAGGGCGAGGAGAGTAGCGGCATCATAAGTGGTTCTAGTGGGTTGGGAGTGGCGGGGACCTGGGGGTCTGGCGCTGGGCGCGGTCCAGGCGCGGACGGGCGTAGACAGGCTTACCTTTGGCGCACCTTCGGCGCGGCCGTAGCGCGTGGACGCTGCGCGTGTGGACATCTGACATAAATGGAGAGTGGAGGGGGGCGGAGCGTGGGAGGGTCAGCTGGGGGGCGGGATCGAGGTGGGGGAGGTGGTGTGGGATGTCACAGCAGACAAAATGGCAGCAACAATAACAACAAATGCTGCGAGGGGCATGTCGAAATTGGCCAAGATGGAGCGTTCTGGGGACAAATAATGCACAGATTTCTAGCGGTACAAAGCGCTAAGGTAATGTTGGGGGCGCTATGGAATGTGCCAGCAAATAACATAAAACACAAAGCCCAAAGCGAGGAAATTATAATGGCAGGAAGCGAGGTAAAGCCCACAGCAATCAATACACAGACAGTAAGGTGACCCAAAGCCCCGCAGTGCGCTACGTGGTTAAGTTTGTGAAGCGCAAAATACACTCGGCAGTTAAAAATACAGTGTGGCAGCACCAAGCCCCGCAGTGCGCTACGTAGTTGCAAAAGCGCCAAATACACTCAGCAGTTTAAAATGCAAAGAGGCCCACAACGCCTAGCAGTGCGCAACGATACAAAGGAAGGTAGCGGTAGTAGAGGTACTTAGCAGAGTTAAAGCGCTATGTCATGGACTCGAGTGAGGAGGAGGTGAGGTGAGCGACCGCTTCTATCGAGGATATGACGGTCAGAAGGGGCCTGTACTTAGAAAATTTAACAATGAAAGTACAGGCCCAGAAGGGGCCCGTACTTTGGAAAACAGGCAATAAAAGTACAGGCCCAGAAGGGGCCTGTACTTTGGAAAACAGACAGTAAAAGTAGAGGCCCAGAAGGGGCCTGTACTTTTGAAATTGGACAATAAAAGTCGAGGCCCAGAGGGGGCCTGGAACCTAGAAAACACAAAAATAAAGGTACAGGCCCAGAACAATGACTCTTGGCGGCAGAAGAACCAGGAGAAAAAAGTGCTGGAAGACTACTAATGTCGTTATCTATCCAGTTTTCCAGGAACTTATAATAGACTGGACTTTGGAAAACAGAAAATAAAAGTACAGGCCCAGAAGGGGCCTGTACTTTGGAAAACAGAGAATAAAAGTTCAGGCCCAGAAGGGGCCCGTACTTTGGAAAACAGACAATAAAACTACAGGCCCAGAAGGGGCCTGTACTTTGGAAAACAGACAGTAAAAGTAGAGGCCCAGAAGGGGCCTGTACTTTTGAAATTGGACAATAAAAGTCGAGGCCCAGAGGGGGCCTGGAACCTAGAAAACACAAAAATAAAGGTACAGGCCCAGAACAGTGACTCTTGGCGGTAGAAGAACCAGGAGAAAAAAGTGCTGGAAGACTACTAATGTCGTTATCTATCCAGTTTTCCAGGAACTTATAAGAGACTGGACTTCGGAAAACAGAAAATAAAAGTACAGGCCCAGAAGGGGCCTGTACTTTGGAAAACAGAGAATAAAAGTACAGGCCCAGAAGGGGCCCGTACATTGGAAAACAGACAGTAAAAGTAGAGGCCCAGAAGGGGCCTGTACTTTTGAAATTGGACAATAAAAGTCGAGTCCCAGAGGGGGCCTGGAACCTAGAAAAGACAAAAATAAAGGTACAGGCCCAGAACAGTGACTCTTGGCGGCAGAAGAACCAGGAGAAAAAAGTGCTGGAAGACTACTAATGTCGTTATCTATCCAGTTTTCCAGGAACTTATAAGAGACTGGACTTTGGAAAACAGAAAATAAAAGTACAGGCCCAGAAGGGGCCTGTACTTTGGAAAACAGAGAATAAAAGTACAGGCCCAGAAGGGGCCCGTACTTTGGAAAACAGACAATAAAAGTACAGGCCCAGAAGGGGCCTGTACTTTGGAAAACAGACAGTAAAAGTAGAGGCCCAGAAGGGGCCTGTACTTTTGAAATTGGACAATAAAAGTCGAGGCCCAGAGGGGGCTTGGAACCTAGAAAACACAAAAATAAAGGTACAGGCCCAGAACAGTGACTCTTGGCGGCAGAAGAACCAGGAGAAACAAGCATTTGCAATGCAATAGGTCTCGCATTAGGAAAGTTTGAGCTATTGGTATTGTAAATGACACATTTTTTATTTATGTGTAGGTTTTGAAAATAGCGAAATTAATAGCTTTGTCATTTACAATGCCAATAGTTATAACTTTCGCAATCTGACACCTATAGCATTTGTAATGCAATATGTGTTGTATTTACGTGACTTAGATGTATTGATATTACAAATAACAATGGCTTTTGTTTTTTTTAATAATTAATACTTAAATAAAAGTTATTGTAATTTTTAATGGCAATAGCTTAAACATTTGTAAATAACTTTTGTGAAGATTATGTTCAGTGCATTTTATTGTGACGATAATCCAAGAACAGAAGTGAAATATTAACATTTTTTTGTGACATTTGTAATAAAGCTTGAAACATTGAGAGAACATATTTAAACCAGTTGTTGAATGGTTGCACAGATTGATGTTGTGGTGGCGACGAGTGATGCTGTGGTGATGCGATAGAGTGAGTGTGATAGATAGATAGAGTGAGGGCGATAAATAGAGGGAGGGCGATAGATAGATAGAGGGAGGGTGATAGATAGATAGAGGGAGGGCGATAGATAGAGTGAGGGAGATAGATAGATAGAGTGAGGGTGATAGATAGGTAGAGTGAGGGCGATAGATAGATAGATAGATAGAGGGAGGGCGATAGATAGATAGAGGGAGGGCGATAGATAGATAGAGGGAGGGCGATAGATAGATAGAGGGAGGGCGATAGATAGAGTGAGGGAGATAGATAGATAGATAGAGTGAGGGCGATAGATAGATAGAGTGAGGGCGATAGATAGAGTGAGGGCGATAGATAGATAGAGTGAGGGCGATAGATAGATAGAGTGAGGGCGATAGATAGATAGAGTGAGGGCGGTAGATAGATAGAGTGAGGGCGGTAGATAGATAGACAGACAGATAGACAGACAGACAGACAGACAGACAGACAGACAGACAGACAGACAGACAGACAGACAGACAGACAGATAGATAGATAGATAGATAGATAGATAGATAGATAGATAGATAGATAGATAGATAGATAGATAGATAGAAAGACTGAGGGCAATAGATAGATAGAGTGAGGGCGATAGAGCGATAGAGTGCGATAGATAGATAGATGGTTGTGTGTGGATGTGGTTGTGTGTGGTTGTGTGTGTGGTTGTGGTTGTGGTTGTGTGTGTGGTTGTGTGTGTGTGTGGTTGTGTGTGTGGGGTTGTGTGTGTGGGGTTGTGTGTGTGTGGGGTTGTGTGTGTGGGGTTGTGTTTGTTGTGTTTGGCGTTTTCAGTGTGTTTGTTTGTGGGTGGGTGTTGTGTTTGGAGTTGTGTGTGTGGTTGTGGGGTTGTGTGTGGTTGAGTGTGGTTGTGTGAGGTTGTGTGTGTGCTTATGTGTGTGTGGTTGTGTGTGTGTGTGTGGTTGTGTGTGTGTGTGTGGGGATGTGTGTGGGGTTGTATGTGAGGGGGTTGTGTGTGTGGGGGTTTGTGTGTGTGTGGTTGTGTGTTTGAGATTGTGTGTGTATGGGTTTGTGTGTGTATGGGGTTGTGTGTGTGTGGGGTTGTGTGTGGGGTTGTGCCTGTGGGGGGGGGTTGTATGTGTGTGGGGTTGTGTGTGGGGGGTTGTGTTTGGGGGTTGTGTGTGTGGAGGGGTTGTGTGTGGGTGTGTGTGTGTGGAGGGGTTGTGTGTGTGGATGGCTTGTGTATGTGGAGGGGTTGTGTGTGTGGGGGTTGTGTGTGTGGAGAGGTTGTGTGTGTGGGGTTGTGTGTGTGTGTGGTTGCGTGTGTGTGGAGGGGTTGTGTGTGGGGGATGTGTGTGTGGAGGGGCTGTGTGTGTGGGGTTATGTGTGTGTGGAGGGGTTGTGTGTTTGTGTGTGTGTGTGTGTGTGGAGGGGTTGTGAGTGTGGAGGGGTTGTGCGTGGGGGGTTGTGTGTGTGTGGGGTTGTGTGTGTGGGGGGTTTGTGTGTGTGGGGGGTTTGTGTGTGTGAGGGGGCAGTGTGTGAGGGGGCAGTGTGTGAGTGGTCTGTGTGAGGGGGCAGTGTGTGAGGGGCAGTAGGTGAGGGGGCAATGTGTGAAGGGCAGTGTGTGAGGGGGCAGTGTGTGGGTGGTCTGTGTGAGGGGGCAGTGTGTGAGGGGGCATTGTGTGAGGGGGCAGTGTGTGAGGGGGCAGTGTGTGAGGGGGCAGTGTGTGAGGGCACAGGGTAATGAGTGTGTGAGGGTGCGAGGTGTGTGAGGGTGTGGGGTGTGAGGGTGCAGTGTGTGTGGCCTAAAGTAGTGTGAGTGCGCAATGTGTGAGGGGGCAGTGTGTGAAGGGGCAGTGTGTGAGGGCACAGTGTAATGAGGGTGTGTGAGGGTGCGAGGTGTGCGAGGTTGTGGGGTGTGAGGGTGCAGTGTGTGGGGCCTAAAGTAGTGTGAGTGAGCAATGTGTGAGTGCGCAGTGTGTGAGGGGTCACTGTGTGAGAGGGTGCAGAGTGTGAGAGGGTGCAGGGTGTGTGAGGGTGCAGTGTGTGTGGCCTAAAAATGTGTGAGTGCACAGGCTGTGAGTGCACAGTGTGTGAGTGCGCAGTCTGTGAGTGCGCAGTCTGTGTGTGCGCAGTGTGTGAGGGGCAGTGTGTGAGGGGCAGTGTGTGAGGGGCAGTGTGTGAGGGGCAGTGTGTGAGGGGCAGTGTGTGAGGGGGCAGTGTGTGAGGGGGCAGTGTGTAAGGGCTAATGTGTGATGGGGCTAATATGTGAGGGGCAGTGTGTGAGGGGCAGCGTGTGAGGGCTAATGTGTGATGGGGCAGTGTGTGAGGAGGCAGTGTGTGAAGGGGCAGTGTGTGAGGGGGCAGTTTGTGAGGGCACAGTGTAATGAGGGTGTGTGAGGGTGCGAGGTGTGCGAGGTTGCGGGGTGTGAGGGTGCAGTGTGTGGGGCCTAAAGTAGTGTGAGTGAGCAATGTGTGAGTGCGCAGTGTGTGAGGGGTCACTGTGTGAGAGGGTGCAGAGTGTGAGAGGGTGCAGGGTGTGTGAGGGTGCAGTGTGTGTGGCCTAAAAATGTGTGAGTGCACAGGCTGTGAGTGCACAGTGTGTGAGTGCGCAGTCTGTGAGTGCGCAGTCTGTGTGTGCAGTGTGTGAGGGGCAGTGTGTGAGGGGGCAGTGTGTAAGGGCTAATGTGTGATGGGGCTAATATGTGAGGGGCAGTGTGTGAGGGGCAGCGTGTGAGGGCTAATGTGTGATGGGGCAGTGTGTGATGGGGCAGTGTGTGAGGGGGCAGTGTGTGGGGGGGCAGTGTGTGGGGGGGCAGTGTGTGGGGGCTAATGTGTGAGGGGGCAGTGTGTGAGAGGGCAGTATGTGGGGGCTAATGTATGAGGGGGCATTGTGTGAGGGGGCAGTGTGTGAGTGGTCTGTGTGTGAGGGGGCAGTGTGTGAGGGGGCAGTGTGTGAGGGGGCAGTGTGTGAGGGGGCAGTGTGTGAGGGGTAGTGTGTGAGTGGTCTGTGTGGGAGGGGGCAGTGTGTGAGGGGGCAGTACGTGAGGGGGCAGTGTGTGAAGGGCCAGTGTGTGAGTGGCCTGTGTGTGAGGGGGCTGTGTGTGAGGGGGCAGTGTGTGAGGGGGCAGTGTGTGAGTGGTCTGTGTGTGAGTGGGCAGTGTATGAGGGGGCAGTGTGTGAGGGTGCACTCTAATGAGAGTGTATGAGGGTGTGGGGTGTGTGAGGGTGCGGGATGTGATTGTGCAGTGTGTGTGCCCAAAAGTAGTGTGAGTGCGCAATGTGTGAGGCTGCAGTGTGTGTGAGGGGGTAGTGTGTTTGAGGGTGTGTGTGAACTACATTACTGTGAGTGAGCAATGTGTGAGTGCGCAGTCACCAATACTGTGCAGCATGGCTTTAAAAAAAAAAACGTGCGCGACCTGCATTTCATTTTGTAGGTGCGAACACCAAGAAAACATGCGCCTAAAAAATTACACTAGTGCCTTTTTTTCTATTTTTGGATCCAAGTTGAATGGGAAAACGAAAAATAAAAAAGTTAGCACAAATGGGTGTGGTGCTTTTCTATCAATCTGTCCATTTTAATTATGTTATTGTTGGACCTAGCCTCGTGCCGTGGCTCCCCCCGACCCTCAGCGCCTCCACAGTTACCCCTGCGCAGCAGAAACCCCCGGTCGTCCCGTCCTCTGTCCGCCCCGCTCCCTCCATAACCCTACAAAAAGGACGACCACCCCCGCATCCCGCCATCTATCCTCCCGGTACCGGACGCCCATAACCCGCATCACCCCAGAGGCCCTCCGGTAGCCATCACCCTTCCCGAAGGTCCCTGACTCCATAGCCCCCTCCATGACCCCGGCTCCAGCAAAACATAGGCACCAGACGCGCCATGCCCGGCTGGGGGGTAGAGGGCTTCCTCTGAGTGAGATAGGGCAGAGTAGATTCGAACACACCTCTGGCCTCTCCTTGAGGACTAGTTTCGATCGCACCTCCGGCCTCCCCGAGAACCGGCTCCACTCCCTGCTGGGTGTCTGGAAACCCCCGGACCCATCTTCAAGGGATCAAAGGGCCGAATGGCAGGAAACCCCGACAATCAGCCCCGGGCACCAGATAACCGCCTGCGAGGGCTCGGACTTCAAAGGGAAAGAGGACTATAACAGGGCCCGCTCTGGAACTAGCGGGCAGTTGAATCCTGGACGAAAGGAGCCCTGCTGAACTGGTCGCGGCTCAACCATCTTGAAAGAAGATCGCAACCCGAACTTGGGAACCTTTGTGAGCCCTGCTGACGTGGTCGCGGCTCATCTTGGCGGAAGGAGCATACCCGCCTCAATCTCTGCTTGATCCCTGCTGACTTGGTCACTGCTCCCTGTCACAACCTCTGCTGAAGCCCTGCTGACTTGGTCGCGGCTCCCTGTAACAACCTCTGCTGGAGCCCTGCTGACGTGGTCGCGGCTCCCCAAGAACTGAAGGATACTACGCTCACTACTGCTCGAGCCCTGCTGACCCGGTCGCGGCTCGAGGGTAGTCTGGTCCGGATGGACCGACGGCACTACCAAGACAACGTGGTTCGAGGAGGGTGAGTGGAACACCCAGTACGATCAACATCTACGGCAGCCCCGTATCCCCCGGCTCGAGGATTGAGAGTTGTGCGCCGGATACGCCAGTACTGGCCCCAGTACCGTGACTGTCCCGCTTTCCACACCCCTACAACCCAGATCTTACGAACCCTTGAACTAATTGTAAATATATGACCTTTTGACCTGAAAGAAAGTAATAACTACTGCTTGATAAAGAACTTGTTACTCAGTACACAACTGTGTGGTGTCCATTTATCGAGTGGTAGAATCTCTGCACGTACGATCCTAAATGCGAAGTCCCCTCCGGTGGGGGTCTTACGCCTGTGCTCGGCAGCGCTCCTGGGAGAGGTGGGAACCGGGGTGGTCCGGAGAACGTCCTCTGTCCCCCCTGAGATCACCCCTTCTAACAGTTATGAGTGGCAACAACTGCAAATATGCATTTTATCTTTGCTAATTAACATTTTTTACTGTTACTAAGGGGCAGCAGAGACAGTAGTGAGAAGGCTGCTTCCCCATAAAGAACTGGGGCTATAACTAGACCGTATAAAGGTTACCCTTCATTTTATATCCTGAATGTAGACAGGCATATTGATTTTGACAGTTGCCATCAGTGGCGGATGGTGATTCTTGAAAGTGGTGCGGCGTAAAATTTGGGGGCGAGTGCTTTACTGCGAGCAAAGCAAGCAAATCTAACAGTCATAAATAAGGTGAGTTGAAAAGAGAGTGGGGAAATTGGGCTATTTCCTATTTTAAGCTATTTTGAGGAAGCAAGAAGGTTTATAAAGCAATGGTGAAAGTACAGCCTTGGAATATTTAAAGAAAATAAACACATACAAAATGCTCCACATCTTATTGAATTAAAATTGTTTTGTGTTACAAGCAAGGGTTTCAATTATCTTACCTGCACACAGGGTTGTCTCTGCATTGCCTGTGGTTTGTAAAGCTGATACTCTTCATGCCATATTCTTTACACTACAGCAGAGCAGACTACAGCCTGAGGTCATATGTCCTGCTGTCTGTTACGAGGCCCATTTTAATGTCCTGACAAATCTGGTCGCCCCTAACACTTCAGGGGTCCAAATTCCACTTAGCTATAAAGGCCTGGGAGCCTAAGGGGTGCCTCATCGCATTCAGCAGGGGGCCCATCAAGTTGCAGACAGTGGCAGTCAAGGGGTCATGCAGCTTCTTAAAATGCCTGGCTTACAGTTCATGACTAAATTAAATGAATGGGTAGGGATGGTTCAGACAGACTGAGCTTAATGTTCTGATGAATGACAGGGGCTCATCAAAGGATGTCTTTCTCAGCCGTTTTACATGTTACCCCGAGCTGTCTGCTAGGACTGTATTCCCGCCTTTCAAGTTCACCCTCCTGGCCTAGCTGACTGTGCCACCATTTTGTAACTTGTGTGAGTGGTGTGACGCAGTAAAGTAATAGGTGTTCTTTTTTTTAAATGCGGTCAGAAAAGCAGGTCCTATCACACAATTAACATACATTCCCACACTACAATAGCTAGTTGTTACTTGCCACAAAATCCGACTCACATACAATCTGATTAGACTGACTGATGTAAATTGAAAATGCTGAGCCTAGATATTAATGAAATAGCATTTATAAATTATGCACTGGATTGAGCGAGTCAAAAGTTAGCGCAATTTTTTTTTAACATGTGCACAGGCAGCGCTGCGCCTGACACTTTTATGATTCCCTTCATTGCCTTCCTTGCCTGTTATAAATTGGCGTTACATGCAGGGCTGAGCTGAACTCTAGTGTCAGATAGTTCAAACCACTACACTGCACACAGGCAGCCACATCCCATACTAGTTGTTAAACACTACTATACTCCATCCTGTAGTTATTTTTTCATTCGATCCGAATCCCAAAACGTTTTTTTTTTTTTTTTTACACGGCTACCTTTCGGCCTGGACAAACAGTGTCAAACACACACAGAAAGAACACTTGGGGTACTGCAGTATCTAATGGTATGAATTAAAGAATATAAGCTGAAATTCTCGACGAAGCGGGGACGGAAACCTACTCTATACTCAGCATTTGATTTAACAATGGTGACTTTCAGAGACCCGCTCTGAGCTAAAAGTAAAGTTACCCTCTGCTCCTATTACCTTGACTCGTGAGATGGCAGTGTGCACAGGTTCTGTGCACAGGTTGTGTGCTCCGGTCGTGCTGTGCCGCCATTTTCGTGATTCAGTAAATTAAGTATGGTGGTTATTTTTTCAAACAAGCGGGAATCGAGAACAATTCAATTGATTTTAATATACTCTCAGCTGACTGGCACCACAAACAAAACAAGTATGTTGCCACTTGCCTTGCCACAATGCCACGCATTTTCTAATCAGATAAGGTGCGTGCCGTGAAGGCCAGTATTGCATAAATCAAAGCACTTTCAAATGGGTGCGTGAATGTCAGTTGTGTACACAGACCATTAGCACTGCCTTCGAGGTGAGTTCTAACGGTCGCATTATAAAAGCGACAGTGAAATGCATAAAGAGGAAAAACGAAAGCACACAAACAATTGCTAATCTAAAGTTTTCAGGGGCAGACGGAGCTGTAAAATCTAAACCTCTCACCTCGTGGTCCACTGGGCACCATCTGGAGTCTCCAGACACCCTCCCGAGTCACACACAATTTTATTGCGCATCAGCAGCACCTTAGGTAATGCTGCCGCGAGTCTCCCCCTAGCAGCCAGAGAGTATTGCTCTGCAGTGTCATACATGTGTTTCATGCCCTTACAAAACGCCGCGTGGCATCAGAGTCTGTGCAGTGTCTTCAACAACAACAAGCCGTGAGCGTGCACTCTCCCGAACTTCCGGTCTCGGGATGTGCACGCTCACAGCAGTCGTGGGGCGGGACTTCCGTCTTTTGGGGAAGCCCGCGCCCACTCTCACAAAGTGGATGGCAGCAGAAGTCAGGAGAGGCGGCTGAGGCGGTAAGTGGGGCTTGGGGGGCTTGGCACCTGTGTGTCAGCGTGTGTGTATGCAGTGTGTGTGTGTGCGCGTGCGTGTATGCAGTGTGTGTGCGCGTGTGACTGGAGAGGCATGGCTGACCCTGGCAATCGGCTTCTGGAGATGTGCACGGCTCCGGGGGGGGCGGGGCATGCGCGTCCACGCTGTGAAATCGGCGCGCGTGCCCCTGTCTACGTCCCTTGAGAGCCGACTTAATCACAATAGGTCTCGAGCAAGACCTAAAAAGTGCTGGAAGACTACTAATGTCGTTATCTATCCAGTTTTCCAGAAACTTATAAGAGACTGGACTTTGGAAAACAGAAAATAAAAGTACAGGCCCAGAAAGGGCCTGTACTTTTCAAAATAGAGAATAAAAGTACAGGCCCAGAAGGGGCCCGTACTTTGGAAAACAGGCAATAAAAGTACAGGCCCAGAAGGGACCTGTACTTTGGAAAACAGACAATAAAAGTAGAGGCCCAGAAGGGGCCTGTACTTTTCAAAACAGAGGATAAAAGTACAGGCCCAGAAGGGGCCCGTACTTTGGAAAACAGACAAATTGGAAATTGGACAATAAAAGTAGAGGCCCAGAAGGGGCCTGTACTTCGAAAATTGAATAAAAGTACAGGCCCACAAGTGTGCAACCTTCCAACCAGACAGGGAATGGTGCAAGTGAACAATTCCCATGAAAAAATATACAGAAAACCACTGCAACAGAAACGTACATTCACATCACCAGGTCTCCCAACAGGTAAGTGCAATAAAAATACAAGCTGTCTTTTACTTCAAGGTGACTCGACCCTTGACGGTTGAACAAATGCCATGAATGGATTGAGGGGGGAAGATGCACCGATCAAAGAATGAAAGAGGCAGCGGAGTGAACACCATGACAAAACAAATGTGAACTATTATGCCAAGACTTCATGGAAGGTTGACCTCAATAAATGACCTTGCTTGCTTACATTATACGGTCGGATGAAGCCCTTACAACCGTGATAAAAGGTGAAAAGGCTTAGGTGTTAATTGAATCAGAATGGACTTAAGGCACGAAAGGACAGCCAGATTCCAAAATACCACCTCATATGAAAATAATCTTTGAAGTGGAGTTGGTGGATATAGAGTAAGTGTTACCTGTGAGATTCAGCTGTTGGTCTACAAGCTACACAAAAAGACAGTCGTCAAGACCAAGCAATCAGCGTCCAATAAAGGTGTCCCCGCCGACAAGGCTCAGGCACGGGGTGAAGATAAAGCACTTTTGCACAGTGTGTTTCAGAAGTGTAAGGGGAACATGTCACATGAATGGATTGAGGGGAGACTACTTGGAGTACCACAGACAGTCATGACAGCCAGCGTTTGAAATAGTTAGTCTAGAGGTGGAGCCCCTCGTTAATATAGTGGAAGTTCCTACTTACAATTATTTTGAATGTTGAAAAATGTCAACATACATTGAACATGAAAGACCTGTTTGAGGTCTGCCTATGAAGGCTATAGAAGAAGCTGGAAAGCATGTGTGATGCACCAAATGACACCCGTAAAGACCAAGCAATCAGCAGCCAATAAAGGTATCCCCGCCGACAAGGCTCAGGCACGGGGTGAAGATAAAGCAATTTTGTACAGTGTGTTTCAGAAGTGGAAGGGGAACATGTCACATGAATGGATTGAGGGGAGACTACTTGGAGTACCACAGACAGTCATGACAGCCAGCGTTTGAAATAGTTAGTCTAGAGGTAGAGCCCCTCGTTAATATAGTGGAAGTTCCCACTTACAATTATTTTGAATGTTGAAAAATGTCAACATACATTGAACACTAAAGACCTGTTTGAGGTCTGCCCACGAAGGCTATAGAAGAAGCTGAGCAAAATGTGTGATGCACCAAATGACACCCGTAAAGACCAAGCAATCAGCGGCCAATAAAGGTGTCCCCGCCGACAAGGCTCAGGCATGGGGTGAAGATAAAGCACTTTTGCACAGTGTGTTTCAGAAGTGTAAGGGGAACATGTCACATGAATGGATTGAGGGGAGACTACTTGGAGTACCACAGAGAGTCATGACAGCCAGCATTTGAAATAGTTAGTCTAGAGGTAGAGCCCCTCATTAATATAGTGGAAGTTCCCACTTACAATTATTTTGAATGTTGAAAAATGTCAACATACATTGAACACGAAAGACCTGTTTGAGGTCTGCCCTTGAAGGCTATAGAAGAAGCTGAAAAACATGTGTGATGCACCAAATGACACCCGTAAAGACCAAGCAATCAGCGGCCAATAATTGTGCACACTTTGACAAGGCTCAGGCACAGGGTGTATTAGTAGGCGCTGATCAACAACGGGTACAATTACATTACAAATTAGATAAATACATATATAAATAGCAAAGATTATATAGGGAGCCACAAATGTTGACAATCAGAAACACTCAAGAAACATCTAAGACAGAAAACGACGTTTTGCTGAGTGTTTCTTAACACGATCCAACATACCACCCATTCAACATCCAATGTACAAAGAACATCTAAACTTATTGCAGCAAGAGGTTATCGTTATGCTGGAAAAAAGTGTACAAAACTAGTATCATTAGTACATCAGGGTAGAGGGATAAACTCACTATACTTCCTAATCCCCAAAAATGACAAGTCAATAACACTAATATTAGACCTCAAGGCCCTAAATAGGTCACACTGCAACAGGTACTGACACTGCTGTGACAAGGAGAGTACCTGGCAAATTTGGATCTCAGAAGCTTACTTCCACATACCGATACACCCCGCGCACACAGGAACTATCTCAGATTTACCATACCAGGACAACACTATAAATTCATGATCCATCCATTTGTTGCAAAACAGTGTGTACAATTGTTTCTTGAGTTCCCCATGCTTATGGGTATGATGTCTGAATTACTACATTAATCGATATAATATTAAGATGACACATTAAAGCAATGTGTGATCAAAAAGGTATATACACAAATGTTCGGTTTGTTTGGAAACCAAAAATGCAAAGGTTGCAAACAAACTGTGCATGTGTAATGTCTTAGTAGTTAAACACATTCTTTGGTGATAGCAACTGTATCATTAACCCTATTTTGTTTTAAAGTTATTTTTGTAAAATTGGATTATTTGATATCAACTACATTTCCGAACAACATTAACATTTACCATGCCATTTGTCTACTAAATGGACGTTTGCTTACATTTTATATCTGTCAATGGAGCAAAGATGTAATTTTTTCGATTTTAATGTCATGGTATGCGTATCATTTTAATATGATAGACATTTTTAGATATGACCGAACTATAACTTCACATTTCTGTGCTTTATAGACGATACTTAACTTTGTAAACTTTTTTTTAACTACAAGATATATGAGCTTTTATCATATTTATGTTATGACTTAACACAAAATAAAAGCAGGAAATAATGAGCAATTTCGACCTCAACATTTTCATCAAGGCTGCCTATCGAACAATCTTATTGCTTATGAGGTTTAAACAAATTTTGCTGATATTTTGTTGGCGGGCTGTCATTGCCATAAAACTCACTAAAACTCTTTGCACACGGCTTACCAGGACTGGTTTGTCAACTCTAAGTACAGGGACTGATCAGGGTGAAAGTGATGCTGTCACATTTAAGGATAAGCAGAATATGTGTTACAATTTTAGGTTACAACATACTTTTGTCTTTTAGTGGGCTAAAAAAATTATTGTCTTGGACAGGTGGCTCAGACTTGGAATTTTGCTGAGGCTATGTGATGAGTCCAATCTGAAACTGGAAAGCATAGAAATTATATGTAAGGAGCAGTGTCATAGATGTGTGGATATCACACAAATAGTTCAAGGACAAACTTAGCATTAGCCCACTTTTGGAACTTCTCCAGGTGGCTTTTAAGGATGATGCAAGTAGAGAGACACAAAAAACAGTAAGGAAATGCATAACACATTGAAAACACAAAATGACTACCTTTTTGCATTGTTGTAGTGTGCCGACCATACAGACACCTCCAGATTAAAAATATAATTATTCATTGTGGGTACATGTTGCAAAGAGGACATGGTGACTTTCTGGGAAATCAGGTCAGCACGCTTCCATCAACAGGCCCGCAGACAGATAAGGCAAGCACCATATGACTGATAGAAATAGGTTGCTTAACATCCCTAAAAGCCTAGAGTACCTACTGTCAATAAGGGGTGTTGGTTTTAACGTTTGAAATTTGGATTAAAATGAAATTAAGTAAATAAGTACTACCAGGTATATATTGAGAAATTGTCAGCATTTTGCAATCATGGATTTAGAATGAAACTATAGCAAATGCCAAAGAACATTGGGAAAAAAATCCACTTTCTTAATTCGTGACAATAGAACAGGACATGATTTTAGAGAACATGGTGATGTACAGCCGACTTGCAAAAAGTTGATAAATAACCTAAATACCCGACTTTTTCAAAGACATTTGCTACAAAGGAAGCCTTGAGAAGGATGCAACAAAGATGTGTCAAATTTAATGCATTGCAAATGAATCCATCTGCAACAATCATGGCATAGGACGGTAGATTGAGGTAGAAGACTTGAGGAGGTACGATTACATTCGCCACAGACATCTTGGATGGAATCTAAATTTGAAAAGAGACAAACATTTGCGCATTTAAGGACCTACTAGAAAAAGTGTAAAGAATTGCAAGTTACGTTTTTGACGTAAGTGACAAACAATTAACAGTGGAGAATATAAGCAACAACAATCACTCTGAGCTTCACTGAAAATTGAAAGAACCACAAATAAATAGCAAATGTAAACTTTAAAACAGAAAAGTACAGCAGTTCAATTGTCATAAGAAATGTGGCAAAAAAATTCACTCTAACCTGAGAACTGCATGAGCTTCATTGCAATGAACAGTCTGTATTCCGTCAGAAACTAAGCATTTATTATCTCTTGGTGTGGAACGGGAAAACCACTAATGTACAATTCTGCAAACTAAATAGACCGTTAAAAAAATTCAAAGTTATACAAGTAACAAAATGTAAAGAAAATGATCTTTATAAAGAACAATTTACTATATTTAATTTGTGAAAAATTCAGCTAAGCTCACACAGTAGCGACTTTCCTTTCATGTGAATGTTCTTAACCCAAAAAATAGGCTGCCAAAAACCACCCACCTATATAGAGCAATTACCAGCATGCAACAAACACCACAATTGTAGCTGTCCTGTTGCTTGGCGTTACTTTCTACCACTAACTGCCATTGATCATTGTCTTGACAACCGATTGCCTGTAGGAAAGCCCTTTAGAAACATATGAACAGTTATGTTTCATATTTGTCCCTCAACAAAAGGAAAATAACACAAGATGTAACTGAACAGAACTTAGACATCTAAAATCCGTATATCCACAGTATACTAAGTATGCAGTATTACAGATTACAAACATTTTAGATACATTGAAAGTACAGTGGTACCTCCAATTTGTTAAACACTTCTGGTACTTCACAGCATCGCCAACCAATGAGTCGTATAGTAATAAAACTTTGGCCAAAGGTTTCACTATCTGCAACGAAAAGGACAAGACTGACAATGAATATTGGAAAATTTGTATTTTTACATCCATTTGTGTCTTCAAAACATGTGGACGGAAAATGCAAGCAAGGGAGTAATATATTACAAAAAAACATGAAGCATGACAACACTTACATGTAAAATTCATCAATATCAACTCATTAATGTTTACACTCACCAATAGTATCCAATGCATTCCGGTATTGGTCGGACACAGGACCGTCTCATTTTCAAAAAGAGAAAGCTATGCGATGCAGAACAAAAAGAAAAAATAATGCAAGTCACATACAACATCCAAAGTAAAGTAAGTAGCCCTAAAATATCATGCGGTTAACAATGGAATGGAAATATAAAAAACATTAACAAAAATGACAACAAAAAAGCATCCACACTTGCAATAGGTAACATTAAACTAAACTAAGAAATTAGGTATGACATTACAATTCATAAATAATTGTACCACCAAAAATACCAAGAAAAAACAAATAAGAACCTTGAAAAACATAAGAACAATATTTACCCGGCAAGAAGATGAAGGATAATTGCCACTGAATACAGAGGAAGCCATTGTGGCACACATCAATAAACACTAAATATAACAAAGAAAATATTATGAAGTGAAAAAAATAATATGAAGTTAAATTTAATGGATATTAACAATGAAAAGTAGACCTAAGACTTATTGTTCAAAAGATAAGTACCTTTGGTCTGAGCAAACACATTCTGGACAGATAAGCATCTATTACCTTGAAAAATAAAAAAAGGAGAAAACCTGTGCATTACTCCAAGGACCAACATGAAAAGCATACAACATTACACTACGTGCAGTAAAAAATAATTTGAAGTACACCTACCTCATCACATATCCATTCAAGGTAGCAAACGAAGAATCATATAATTTAACATTTGAAACTATTGCTTCCAACCTTCCAGTAAGAGGTTTCTTCCACACATCAGAAACTTTTTTCGTGAAAACAGAGTCAGAGAATGGGGGGGATATAAGCCGTGATGGAGAAACTGTAAGCTGTGCTGTTGACAGTGAGATGTGGGCTGCAGTTGGTGAGAAGCTTGCTGGAGATGGTGCGAGCCGTGCCGGAGACAGGGCGAGCCGTGCTGGAGATGATGAAAGGTGACTTGGAGACAATGAAATTTTAGATTGTGGAAGATGTGATGGTGACAGTGGAAGAGGTGCAGGACATGATGGAAGCACAGAAGAGCAAGTATCACTGGTCATTTTGCCTGCAAAAACATTTTTAAAAATGTACTTTATTAACAAGTTACGTCAATAAAGACAGTACTATAATATATAACCAGAGAAAATAACAAACATAACAATTGCTCAGGATAGTCAAGGAGTCTGCTTATGAAAGGTTCATGTTGAGAACAACTCAGTTCGTACCAATTATAGAGAGAATTAAAGAGGCTGCGGAGGTAACAACATGAATATTATGTCAAGGATAAAAGGAAGGTAATAAACCTAAAATTACCTGGATTGCTAACATTGTACGGCCTCAACATGTCCAAATTAAAAGTTCTACTTAATACTGTGTTTTTAGCATTCATTAGCTTTACACGCTTCCCTTTAATTTCTGTTTAACTCAGACACTCTGTTCATCACCACCCCCTTTTTGTAAATCGTTTTTGGTCACTATAGGTGTGGCAGGGTATACTCAGACATGAGTCCCTTTCTCACTGCTCCATCAGGATTCAAGCAAGCCGGGCCGAAGAAGGCTGAAATGCCAGAAACCGGTCCCCGGTAGCTTGTCTCCTTTCTGGTGAAGAATTGGCTTGGTAGTTTAGTCTGCCCTGTTCCCATGATGCACTGGGCCAGGGACAGACTGATTTGCATATAGACAGGTTCTGAGCTGGGATGGGGCAGTGAGATAAATAACGGTGATGGATCAAGCCCTGATCTTTGGACTGGGTAAGAGTGGTCTGTTTAACTCAGACACTCTGTTCATCACCACCCCCTTTTTGTAAATCCCTTTAATTTCAGCAACAGTGTAGGGCCCTGAAAATCTAGTCTCCAAAACGCCGCCTTTTCTGGTTGATCGCCTAGCATTTTGCAAAAGCACTAACTCTCCTTTTTGGAAGCTGTATGGCTGATATTTCTTGCAAAGTCTATTTTTATATTTGATTTTTTGTCTTTCCTGGCCAACTGCTATATTCTGCTTTGCCTGCTCCTGCAACTCTGCTGCTCTAATTTTCATTTCTGCAACAATTGCGGGATAATCACTTTCTGATGGTTGTACAAACTGCAGCTAATAAAGGAAACATAAAAATCAATAATTGCTTTTTACTTCCTTAGAAGTGGAATAAGTCTTCAAAGAGAATTATCTAATAAGACTTAACAAATCCATAATTGGTTTGTAAACAAAATAAAAGAAAAGTACATAGAAAATGTAGGGCACATAACATTTGCCAGATACAAATATTAAGTCAAGTACTGAAAATCTCATACCAGTTCATCACCCAGCTCACTAGGGAATGTTGCTTCACGGCCCAAGTACAGTAGAAACGGGGAAAGTTTTGTGGTAGAATGCGGTTTCGATCGTAAAGCAAACAAAGCATGGTCTAAATAACGATCCCAATCAGTCTGATGCTCATTCACGTACTTTGCCAATGTGCTGTATAATTAAAAAAGATGTTGCATATGTCATTTTTAATACTAACGGATCATTACTGGGCGTTGATTTCAACTTGCATATGTGTTGCAGAAAAACAATTGTGAAACATTACAAAACTTGAAAAGCTACCAAAAATGCAACATGACATCAACGTATGCACTACTCACAAACACAATAACAACACACATTACCTTTTAATGTTAGCATTTGTACGCTCATCTAACCCATTTGTCTGAGGATGATAGGCTGAACTCACAGAATGTTCAATGTTCAACACCTTACATAATTTAGAGATAACCTAAAAAGCAAACATCGGTACATTCCTCAAAAGAAGTGAAATACAAGTTACAAATCTGAATGATTAAAGAACAATTGAATACATACTTTTCAAAAGAGAAAAAAAATAACACAATATGAAAACATGACAACGATGGGAGAAAAAGGTAGTTGACTTACTTTGTTCAAAAACTCCCGCCCTTGATCAGAGAGGATCCTTTTCGGACAACCATGGCAGAGAAAGATTTACAAAAGTCTTGCAGCTACCTCAGATGCAGTCTTCCTTTTTAAAGGGAATGCCTCTACCCATTTGGAAAAATAATCGGTTGCGTTAAAATATATCTGTAGCCTGCGTGAGTTGTAGGTAAGGGTCCCATCAAATCCACTCCTAGAAGCTCCCAAACACGAGTCACCTATAAATAAAAACAATTGCAGAACTATAGGATAGGAAATTAGAAAAATTAGCTTTGGTGAAAGTCCTTTAAAGAAAAAGTATGACAATTTTAAACATACTTTAATTGGTTTTAACTCTGGGCACTTCTTGAGAGATGGCTGTTCCCTTTGACAAGCATCACAATGTTTAATCTGGAAATAGATAATTCCAAAACTCAAATGAAAACAATGTCGGATTGTACACAAAGTCAAAAATTTCACCAAATCTAAGTACAAAAAATAAATTTAAGTACTAAAAAAGCATGTAAATTCTCCACTATCACCAAGGCAACAACTTTTTAAAAAAGTTTTTGAAGGCGCAAAAAACATTATCACTCACCCAATCTTTAATATGAGTAGTCATATCGGGCCAAAAAAAACGGGCTGCTATGCTTCTCTGTGTTTTATAAATACCAGAATGGCCACCAAATGTCGACGAATGAAATTCATGAAATATTTTTAGAGCAGCTTCAGCACCAACAACATCTTTCCTCTTCCCATCTTTAAATGTATAGAACAAATGTCCATCTATCAACGAAAAACAAAAAGAAGAAAGATTTGCCAAGGAAGCAAATCGAAATACCACATCAACAAGCAATGGCGCACATACGATAAACACATGGCAAAAAATAAAAATACAATTTAAAAAAAATACCTTCGAATAGGTAGTTTTTTGACATTCAACGCAATGTATGCTTCTCTAATTTTGTAAAACCACCAGGATACACATTACGACTCAAATAAGCCACAAGGTGATTGAACTTGAAGGGATCCATTTCGATTGCCACTGAAAATAAATAATTAATAACAATAAAAGCAAATTGGGTAAATCCCATATTCTTCAAGAGGAAAAGGGAATGATAGACTACCTCAAGCGTCTAAAACTAAGACATTAATATATAAATGCCATACATTAACCAAATTAAAACACTACAAAGGCTTTGACACAATCCTGAGGAAGGGGAAAATGGCAGCTGAACAAATGGCAGCTGACATTGCAGTACAACACATGGTAGTAAACTGAATTACAGATAATATATTGTACTTCTAAAAAGGGCATCCACAATGACTAAGAAAGAATTTCAACGACATTAAACAGCAAATGAGAATCAATTTACGTCGCAGGCCAAAAATAGGTGACAAATACAAGGAATGCTCACAAAACATAAAATTTCTTTGTCATTATACTGGGCGCAACATTGTTGACTTTTAGCATACCTCTATGGACATGACTACAATTCAAAAGACAACATACTTCTTGAGTACTGAGTAAATATGCAGGCGTCATGGCATCCATAATGACATTCAGGGAGAAGACAAAAAGTACTCACCAAATGATGGCTCCAAAACAATTCCTAAAACATTGGAATTTAATGACTTTCGCAGACAGCAGGCCAAAAATTACATTCGCAGACTTCATTCAACCAGTAATGACAATCAGTGAAACGTCTAAGAATACTATGAAAATCATGGCTCAAAAGACTTTCTCAAACAATGGGGTTGAATCGCATGGTCAAACGCCAGTGTCAACAACACTCACCAACTATAAGAAACACAAGAGTGGGTTGCAGTGCACAGTGAAGTGTTAGTGACAACAAGCAAGGGATGGACTACACACTGAAGTGGAACAAACGAAAAGCAAGGGTTGGACTGCAGACTGTAAGCAGCGCTGTGACTGCGACCTAGGTAAAGGTAGAGAAAGTTTTGAACAATTATGACTCGTTAAATTGACACACGTTGGACAATGACTGTGTTCGTGACCAACTCATGCATCAAATTCAATTTCACAAACATTGGGGTTTCATGAAATTTGCGGACGGAAGGGCAAAAAATACTCGCCAAATTTAAAGAACACAAGGGTGAGTAGCAGGACACAGTGAAGTCGAAGTGAAAAGAAGGAAGGGTTGGACTACACAGTGGAGTGGCACAGACGCGAAGGAAAGAATGGGCTGCAGACTGTCAGCAGAGCTGTGAGTGCGACCTACAAAAAATAGAAAAAAAATGTGAACAAATATGACTCTTAAGAATCAAAAATAATTAGGCACACGTTGAACAATGATGGTGTGATGCTCACCAGCAACTATTTCATAAACAATGGGTTTCATTACATTTGAAGACGAAAGGCAAAAAAATTAACACCACAATTACAAAAAACAAAGGGTTGGTTCCAATACACAGTTAAGTGATTGTGAAAACAAGGAAGGGTTGCACTACACACTAAAGTCCAAGAAACGTGGAACAAGAATCACAGCATTACATTAAAATGCAAGGTAACACTGAGAAAAATTCATTGGAGGACATTGGAGGGACTCGGTGCGTAGCACTGATCAAAACGCACATGGGTGTGTTTCAATGTCGAATCGATTGGACCGAGACAGATTACAGCACAGGTCTTCAAACTTTCAGATGCTGACCCCCCTATCAAAAACTTTTAAGCATTGGGACCCCTTCCTAACGGAAATTTCAAGACCTTGAGCCTCCTCACTATCGATAACCATAAACGCCTCCAATTCCCACAGCAAATCATTTATACATTGGGGAAATAAATGAAACCGTGTTTAGCAAACCAAATATGAATACACGTGCAAATATGCATTGCAGCAAGACTCTGAGCATTACTAGGTTAAAACATGATTAATAAAGGAAACATTTGGGAAAAGCAAGCAAGCCACACACAGTCACGCACATGGCGGAGTTTCGAGTAACGTTCGATCGATAAGGAATGGAGTGAGGTCATTTGCAAAAGGTTACCACATGCGTAGCACATTATAAAACAACACATGGGTGGCTCTAATATTAAGAAACACATGCAAAAATACATAGCAGAAAGAGTCAGAGCATTACTTTCAGAATGGAACACTGCATGTGGATCCAATCAGGTTAAAACATGATTAATAAAAGAAAGTTTTGCAAAAAAACAAGCAAGCCACTCGTGGCCACGCACATGGCGGACTTTGGAGTAACGTTCAATCGATAAGGAATCGAGTGAGGCGATTTGCAAAAGGTTACCACATGCGTAGCAGATTATAAAACACATGGGTGGCTCAAATATGAAGAAACACGTGCAAATATACATTGCAGAAAGACTCAGAGCATTACTTTCAAATTGCACACTGCATGTGGATCCAATCAGGATAAAACATGATTAATAAAAGGACGTTTTGGGAAAAAACAAGCAAGCCACGCACGGCCACGCACATGGCGGAGTTTCGAGTAACGTTCGATCGATAAGGAATGGAGTGAGGACATTTGTAAAAGGTTACCACATGCGTAGCACATTATAAAACAACACATGGGTGGCTCTAATATTAAGAAACACGTGCAAATATACATTGCAGAAAGAGTCAGAGCATTACTTTCAGATTGGAACACTGCATGTGGATCCAATCAGGTTAAAACATGATTAATAAAAGAAAGTTTTGCAAAAAAACAAGCAAGCCACGCATGGCCACGCACATGGCGGACTTTGGAGTAACGTTCAATCGATAAGGAATCGAGTGAGGCCATTTGCAAAAGGTTACCACATGCGTAGCAGATTATAAAACACATGGGTGGCTCAAATATGAAGAAACACGAGCAAATATACATTGCAGAAAGAGTCAGAGCATTACTTTCAGAATGAAACACTGCATGTGGAGCCAATCAGGTTAAAACATGATTAATAAAGGAAACATTTGGGAAAAAGCAAGCAAGCCACGCACAGCCACGTACATGGCGGAGTTTCGAGTAACGTTCGATCGATAAGGAATGGAGTGAGGACATTTGCAAAAGGTTACCACATGCAGAGCACATTATAAAACAACACATGGGTGGCTCTAATATTAAGAAACACGTGCAAATATACATTGCAGAAAGAGTCAGAGCATTACTTTCAGAATGGAACACTGCATGTGGATCCAATCAGGTTAAAACATGATTAATAAAAGAATATTTTGCAAAAAAACAAGCAAGCCACGCATGGCCACGCACATGGCGGACTTTGGAGTAACGTTCAAGCGATAAGGAATCGAGTGAGGCCATTTGCAGAAGGTTATCACATGCGCAGCAGATTATAAAACACATGGGTGGCTCAAATATGAAGAAACACGTGCAAATATACATTGCAGAAAGACTCAGAGCATTACTTTCAGAATGAAACACTGCTTGTGGATCCAATCAGGTTAAAACATGATTAATAAAGGAAAAATTTGGGAAAAAGCAAGCAAGCCACGCACAGCCACGCACATGGCGGAGTTTCGAGTAACGTTCGATCGATAAGGAATGGAGTGAGGACATTTGCAAAAGGTTACCACATGCGTAGCACATTATAAAACAACACATGGGTGGCTCTAATATTAAGAAACACGTGCAAATATACATTGCAGAAAGAGTCAGAGCATTACTTTCAGGATGGAACACTGCATGTGGATCCAATCAGGTTAAGACATGATTAATAAAAGGACGTTTTTGGAAAAAACAAGCAAGCCAAGCACGGCCACGCACATGGCCGACTTTGGAGTAACGTTCGATCGATAAGGAATGGAGTGAGGCCATTTTCAAAAGGTTACCAAATGCGTAGCAGATTATAAAACAACACATGGGTGGCTCTAATATGAAAAAACACGTGCAAATATACATTGCAGAAAGACTCAGAGCATTACTTTCAAATTGCACACTGCATGTGGATCTAATCAGGTTAAAACATGATTAATAAAAGAAAGTTTTGCAAAAAAACAAGCAAGCCACGCATGGCCACGCACATGGCGGACTTTGGAGTAAAGTTCAATTGATAAGGAATCGAGTGAGGCCATTTGCAAAAGGTTACCACATGCGTAGCAGATTATAAAACACATGGGTGGCTCAAATATGAAGAAACACGTGAAAATATACATTGTAGAAAGACTCAGAGCATTACTTTCAGAATGAAACACTGCATGTGGATCCAATCAGGTTAAAACATGATTAATAAAGGAAACATTTGGGAAAAAGCAAGCAAGCCATGCACAGCCACGCACATGGCGGAGTTTCGAGTAACGTTCGATCGATAAGGAATGGAGTATGGACATTTGCAAAAGGTTACCACATGCGTAGCACATTATAAAACAACACATGGGTGGCTCTAATATTAAGAAACACGTGCAAATATACATTGCAGAAAGACTCAGAGCATTACTTTCAGAATGAAACACTACATGTGGATCCAATCAGGTTAAAACATGATTAATAAAGGAAACATTTGGGAAAAAGCAAGCAAGCCACGCACAGCCACGCACATGGCGGAGTTTCGAGTAACGTTCGATCGATAAGGAATGGAGTGAGGACATTTGCAAAAGGTTACCACATGCGTAGCACATTATAAAACAACACATGGGTGGCTCTAATATTAAGAAACACATGCAAATATACATTACAGAAAGAGTCAGAGCATTACTTTCAGAATGGAACACTGCATGTGGATCCAAGCAGGTTAAAACATGATTAATAAAAGAAAGTTTTGCAAAAAAACAAGCAAGCCACGCATGGCCACGCACATGGCGGACTTTGGAGTAACGTTCAATCGATAAGGAATCGAGTGAGGCCATTTGCAAAAGGTTACCACATGCGTAGCAGATTATAAAACACATGGGTGGCTCAAATATGAAGAAACACGTGCAAATATACATTACAGAACGAGTCAGAGCATTACTTTCAGAATGAAACACTGCATGTGGATCCAATCAGGTTAAAACATGATTAATAAAGGAAACATTTGGGAAAAAGCAAGCAAGCCACGCACAGCCACGCACATGGCGGAGTTTCGAGTAACGTTCGATCGATAAGGAATGGAGTATGGACATTTGCAAAAGGTTACCACATGCGTAGCACATTATAAAACAACACATGGGTGGCTCTAATATTAAGAAACACGTGCAAATATACATTGCAGAAAGACTCAGAGCATTACTTTCAGAATGAAACACTACATGTGGATCCAATCAGGTTAAAACATGATTAATAAAGGAAACATTTGGGAAAAAGCAAGCAAGCCACGCACAGCCACGCACATGGCGGAGTTTCGAGTAACGTTCGATCGATAAGGAATGGAGTGAGGACATTTGCAAAAGGTTACCACATGAGTAGCACATTATAAAACAACACATGGGTGGCTCTAATATTAAGAAACACGTGCAAATATACATTTCAGAAAGACTCAGAGCATTACTTTCAGAATGAAACACTGCATGTGGATCCAATCAGGTTAAAACATGATTAATAAAGGAAACATTTGGGAAAAAGCAAGCAAGCCACGCACAGCCACGCACATGGCGGAGTTTCGAGTAACGTTCGATCGATAAGGAATGGAGTGAGGCCATTTTCAAAAGGTTACCGGATGCGTAACGCATTATAAAACAACACATGGGTGGCTCTAATATGAAGGAACACGTGCAAGTATACATTGCAGAAAGACTCAGAGCATTACTTTCAGAATGAAACACTGCATGTGGATCCAATCAGGTTGAACCATGATTAATAAAAGGATGTGTTGGGATAAAACGCGCAAGCCACGCACGACCACGCACATGGCGGACTTTGGAGTAACGTTCGATCGATAAGGAATGGAGTGAGGCCATTTTCAAAAGGTTACCACATGCGTAGCAGATTATAAAACAACACATTGGTGGCTCTAATATGAAGGAACACGTGGAAATATACATTGCAGAAAGACTCAGAGCATTACTTTCAGAATGAAACACTGCATGTGGATCCAATCAGGTTAAAACATGATTAATAAAAGAAAGTTTTGCGAAAAAACAAGCAAGCCACGCACGGCCACGCACATGGCGGACTTTGGAGTAACGTTCGATCGACAAGGAATGGAGTCAGGCCATTTGCAAAAGGTTACCACATGCGTAGCAGATTATAAAACACATGGGTGGCTCTAATATGAAGAAACACGTGCAAATATACATTGCAGAAAGAGTCAGAGCATTACTTTCAGAATGAAACACTGCATGTGGAGCCAATCAGGTTAAAACATGATTAATAAAGGAAACATTTGGGAAAAAGCAAGCAAGCCACGCACAGCCACGCACATGGCGGAGTTTCGAGTAACGTTCGATCGATAAGGAATGGAGTGAGGCCATTTGCAAAAGGTTACCACATGCGTAGCTCATTATAAAACAACACATGGGTGGCTCTAATATGAAGAAACACGTGCAAATATACATTGCAGAAAGAGTCAGAGCATTACTTTCAGAATGGAGCACTGCATGTGGATCCAATCAGGTTAAAACATGATTAATAAAAGGACATTTTGGGAAAAAACTAGCAAGCCACGCACGGCCACGCACATGGCGGACTTTGGAGTAACGTTCGATCGATAAGGAATGGAGTGAGGCCATTTTCAAAAGGTTACCACATGTGTAGCAGATTATAAAACAACACATGGGTGGCTCTAATATGAAAAAACATGTGCAAATATGCATTGCAGAAAGACTCAGAGCATTACTTTCAAATTGCACACTGCATGTGGATCCAATCAGGTTAAAACATGATTAATAAAAGAAAGTTTTGCAAAAAAACAAGCAAGCCACGCATGGCCACGCACATGGCGGACTTTGGAGTAAAGTTCAATCGATAAGGAATCGAGTGAGGCCATTTGCAAAAGGTTACCACATGCGTAGCAGATTATAAAACACATGGGTGGCTCAAATATGAAGAAACACGTGCAAATATACATTGCAGAAAGAGTCAGAGCATTACTTTCAGAATGAAACACTGCATGTGGATCCAATCAGGTTAAAACATGATTAATAAAGGAAACTTTTGGGAAAAAGCAAGCAAGCCACGCACAGCCACGCACATGGCGGAGTTTCGAGTAACGTTCGATCGATAAGGAATGGAGTGAGGACATTTGCAAAAGGTTACCACATGCGTAGCACATTATAAAACAACACATGGGTGGCTCTAATATTAAGAAACACGTGCAAATATACATTGCAGAAAGACTCAGAGCATTACTTTCAGAATGAAACACTGCATGTGGATCCAATCAGGTTAAAACATGATTAATAAAGGAAACATTTGGGAAAAAGCAAGCAAGCCACGCACACCCACCACATGACGGAGTTTCGAGTAACGTTTGATCGATAAGGAATGGAGTGAGGACATATGCAAAAGGTTACCACATGCGTAGCACATTATACAACAACACATGGGTGGCTCTAATATTAAGAAACACGTGCAAATATACATTGCAGAAAGACTCAGAGCATTACTTTCAGAATGAAACACTGCATGTGGATCCAATCAGGTTAAAACATGATTAATAAAGGAAACATTTGGGAAAAAGCAAGCAAGCCATGCACAGCCAGGCACATGGCGGAGTTTCGAGTAACGTTCGATCGATAAGGAATGGAGTGAGGACATTTGCAAAAGGTTACCACATGCGTAGCACGTTATAAAACAACACATGGGTGGCTCTAATATTAAGAAACACGTGTAAATATACATTGCAGAAAGACTCAGAGCATTACTTTCAGAATGAAACACTACATGTGGATCCAATCAGGTTAAAACATGATTAATAAAGGAAACATTTGGGAAAAAGCAAGCAAGCCACGCACAGCCACGCACATTGCGGAGTTTCGAGTAACGTTCGATCGATAAGGAATGGAGTGAGGACATTTGCAAAAGGTTACCACATGCGTAGCAGATTATAAAACACATGGGTGGCTCAAATATGAAGAAACACGTGCAAATATACATTGCAGAAAGAGTCAGAGCATTACTTTCTGAATAGAACACTGCATGTGGATCCAATCAGGTTAAAACATGATTAATAAAAGAAAGTTTTGCAAAAAAACAAGCAAGCCACGCGTGGCCACGCACATGGCGGACTTTGGAGTAACGTTCAATCGATAAGGAATCGAGTGAGGCCATTTGCAAAAGGTTACCACATGCGTAGCAGATTATAAAACACATGGGTGGCTCAAATATGAAGAAACACGTGCAAATATACATTGCAGAAAGACTCAGAGCATTACTTTCAAATTGCACACTGCATGTCGATCCAATCAGGTTAAAACATGATTAATAAAAGGACGTTTTGGGAAAAAACAAGCAAGCCACGCACGGCCACGCACATGGCGGAGTTTCGAGTAACGTTCGATCGATAAGGAATGGAGTGAGGACATTTGCAAAAGGTTACCACATGCGTAGCACGTTATAAAACAACACATGGGTGGCTCTAATATTAAGAAACACGTGTAAATATACATTGCAGAAAGAGTCAGAGCATTACTTTCAGAATGAAACACTGCATGTGGATCCAATCAGGTTAAAACATGATTAATAAAGGAAACATTTGGGAAAAAGCAAGCAAGCCACGCACAGCCACGCACATGGCGGAGTTTCGAGTAACGTTCGATCGATAAGGAATGGAGTGAGGATATTTGCAAAAGGTTACCACATGCGTAGCACATTATAAAACAACACATGGGTGGCTCTAATATTAAGAAACACGTGCAAATATACATTGCAGAAAGACTCAGAGCATTACTTTCAGAATGAAACACTGCATGTGGATCCAATCAGGTTAAAACATGATTAATAAAAGGAAACATTTGGGAAAAAGCAAGCAAGCCACACACAGCCACGCACATGGCGGAGTTTCGAGTAACGTTCGATCAAAAAGGAATGGAGTGAGGACATTTGCAAAAGGTTACCACATGCGTAGCACATTATAAAACAACACATGGGTGGCTCTAATATTAAGAAACACGTGCAAATATACATTGCAGAAAGACTCAGAGCCTTACTTTCAGAATGAAACACTGCATGTGGATCCAATCAGGTTAAAACATGATTAATAAAGGAAACATTTGGGAAAAAGCAAGCAAGCCACGCACAGCCACGCACATGGCGGAGTTTCGAGTAACGTTCGAACGATAAGGAATGGAGTGAGGACATTGGCAAAAGGTTACCTCATGTGTATCACGTTATAAAACTACACATGGGTGGCTCTAATATTAAGAAACACGTGCAAATATACATTGCAGAAAGACTCAGAGCATTACTTTCAGAATGAAACACTGCATGTGGATCCAATCAGGTTAAAACATGAATAATAAAGGAAACATTTGGGAAAAAGCAAGCAAGCCACGCACAGCCACGCACATTGCGGAGTTTCGAGTAACGTTCGATCGATAAGGAATGGAGTGAGGCCATTTTCAAAAGGTTACCGGATGCGTAGCGCATTATAAAACAACACATGGGTGGCTCTAATATGAAGGAACACGTGCAAATATACATTGCAGAAAGACTCAGAGCATTACTTTCAGAATGAAACACTGCATGTGGATCCAATCAGGTTGAACCATGATTAATAAAAGGATGTTTTGGGAATAAACAAGCAAGCCACGCACGACCACGCACATTGTGGACTTTGGAGTAACGTTCGATCGATAAGGAATGGAGTGAGGCCATTTTCAAAAGGTTACCACATGCGTAGCAGATTATAAAACAACACATGGGTGGCTCTAATATGAAGGAACACATGGAAATATACATTGCAGAAAGACTCAGAGCATTACTTTCAGAATGAAACACTGCATGTGGATCCAATCAGGTTAAAACATGATTAATAAAAGAAAGTTTTGCGAAAAAACATGCAAGCCACGCACGGCCACGCACATGGCGGACTTTGGAGTAACGTTCGATCGACAAGGAATGGAGTCAGGCCATTTGCAAAAGGTTACCACATGCGTAGCACATTATAAAACAACACATGGGTGGCTCTAATATGAAAAAACACGTGCAAATATAAATTGCAGAAACACTCAGAGCATTACTTTCAAAATGAAACACTGCATGTGGATCAAACATAACGTACAAAGTAAAGAACTACAGATGCAAAACTTTACTCACCTACTACAAACGAGCTGCGTTAAAGCAAATTTTCTAGAACGTCATGGTATTATATACACCACATTATGAGATAATTGGTTACATCAAAGTGATACAAAAGATAAGTAAGCGATGATTGGATGGACTGTCATAAAGACTCCTGATTGGTCTGCGACGAATGTGCGCCGAGAAAGGGGACGCAATGAATTATGTCTACGTGGTGAAATGTCATGAAAAATCAAATGCGCATGCGCAATGTTGGTGCGCATGCGCACAAACACAGGGGGGCCGCTCAAGCACGGGGTCCGGTGAATCATGGAACACCGGCTTTGTGGTGGTACCACCTCTACAAACACACCACTGGCGCTGAGTTGGGGGGTGGGGGGAGTGGGAGTGTCATGTTGAGCAATAACTTGAAGGTTTAAAAGCACCTGCTGCAGAGCTTCCTTGTGTTTAGAACTATCTATAGCAGTGCTGAGGGATCAGCCTTTATGGGAGGTGAAACAATGTTGTTTCTTTTTTCTGTCCCTTTACCACCCTTAAACTGGCTAAAACAGTGTTGATCCATCTGTTATGCTGTCTGCGGTGCCTCCTCAGAGAACAAGCATTCAACTCCACATAATTCAACAAAGCGCCACACAATTCAACAACACAGAATTCCACACCCTGCAACATAATTACACTCCACATAATACCACTCAACACAACATAATTCAACTCCACCTAATTGCACCCTACTCAATACCACATAAATCCACTCTCTACCACATAACAATCCATATAAATACACTCCACACCATGCTACATAATTCCACTCAACATAATGTCACTCAACACCACACTGTCCCATGCCGCACTATTTAACTCAACACAAATCCATTCCACACCAAACCACATAATTCCATGACACAATTCCACTACACACCATATATATCTCACTTACAATACATAATTCAACATCATACCTCGAAATGTAATACAACACCACACAATTAAACTCCACTACATAACACTCCACAACACAAAATCCCATTCCACATAATTAGACTCCATGACACACACTCCCACTCCACATAATTCCAATACACTCAAAAACACATCATTGCTATCCACATAATACTACTGCTCACCATGCCACATAAGTCCACTACACAAATCCACTACACATCACACAATTCTGTGCCACCCAATGCCACAACTAACAATTCCAATCCAAACCACATAATTCCAGTACACACCACATGCATGCACTCCACTCCATAACACATAAATAAGAAACATTTACATTTACAACACTATTAACTCACTTTCTTTTGTTAGCACCCAAACA